>NW_025534543.1:0-107500 GCF_020615455.1 Coregonus clupeaformis | reverse complement strand
AAGATGCAGTCTGCGATTTGGGAAACTGGTCAATAGTCATTTCAAATCTTCATGTTTACACATTGGTTCTTAAGAATACAACTTATAAATGCATCATGAGCCTAGCACAACTGTTTGTCTTTATCATAACCCAAAATATAAGGTATTATTACTACATTGTTTACAAGAAACAAGAAAGTAAAGAAACAATATATAGCTTCAAAATATGTTTATAACTATCATGTGGGCATCTAGAAGCCTTCTATGAATTTGAAAGGGGGTTTCACTTCCCTAGATCCATCCGTCAGCTGTATACCAAAACAAGTGACGGGACCCTGTTTGTTGATTTTCAAATCGCAGACTATAGCTTTAATTGTGGTTGTAGGGCTGATACGGAGGAGCTTTGGCTGGGGTGGGGGTGTCTTGTTGCACACCTTAATTAGAGACCCCCATCATGTAAAGAGGAGAAGTCCTCTTGGTGTTCACAGCACTGCAACGTGCCCAGTCCTAGTGTTGCTTTGGCAAGAGCAGAACATACTGACTGAAACCCTGGCTGCCACTTCCATCTCCGACTGGGGGGGAGGAGGGAGGGAGGGAGGGGGGAAGAGAGGGAGGAAGGGAGGGAGGGAGGAGGGAGGGGGAAGAGAGGGAGGAAGGGATGAGGGGGGAGGGAGAGAGAGAGACTCAAGTTAACCAGGTCTAATTATTAAATGGTATATATTATAATTCCTCATGTGACCGTCTGCATGGCAGGCAGCAGGCCTTATTAATTCCTCTCATACATCTGTCTACTGCTGAGGGTCTAAGGGCCAGATGCGTTTCCCTGTCATGGTTATTATTCCCATTATTGATAACAGGACAACATTTCACTTCTTAGCTTCACATATTAAAGAATTCAATACGAACACTCTGGCCCTTATCTTACTTTAGTTTACATTGCTGGACAAAATAAAAATATGACAGAAACCAGTTCTGAGAATGATGAATGGTTGTGTTTTCATGTTGTTACTGTGATGATAAGGAGTTGAGTGGAAGTCCATTACAATTGTGATTTGGATTACTGCCTATTTTGAAGTAGAGGCCTTGCTGCATTGCAGTGGTAATCAAGACTCACTGATACTGTCCAAGAGGCAGGACCGTAACAAAGTAAATGACTCCATATTAGCTGGTCAGTTAAATGGTCAGATTTTGATCTAGGAGGTTTTAGATCAGGAGATGAACCTCAATGTTACTTACTAATTACTCCTCTTCACTCCCTGTGTAGCATAAGACCACAACGTTATCTGACTGCAAATTGGTCAAGATGGAGTGTTGGAGAAGATGATATCCTTCATTGTTCAAGAGTGTGACACAGTCCCTGTATTAGTGGGGTTCTGTAGAGTAGACCCCATAGATCTGTGTAGACCACAGCCAAACATCAGGTGTCACTGCGACTACCAATGAATGGGCAATGGTCATCCATCAATCTCACACGCCAACTTGTCTCGGAGCTGGAGACCAACTACAATGTGGATCTACTATGCACATTTCATCCCCTCACTTGATTCATTCATCACATTCATCTGGCTGACGACCTCATTTGCAACTTGGGCCTTTTTCCTATAGAAGAGTGTTAGAGTATTTTAGATGTGAAAAAGGTTTTCGTTGCTAGATATGGAGTTTCGGAGAGTCAATGCCCAGTGGTACAAATGCAGCTGCAATCACCATGGCTTGGAGTTAGTAGATCTGTTGAATGATGGTCTTTATGTCAGTTCCATTGTGACTCATTTATTTAGTTGATAGGTTGTTTATCATTCAGCTGGATAGGGACAGACAGACATGTATTTGGGTCCGTAGCTGGAGGGCAGGCAGGAGTTTGGTTGGGGCGCTAGCCTAATCCAGTCTGGCTGTACCCCCCAAGCAAAATCCCAAACCCCTCAAACCCCACCGCATCCCCCTCCAGCCAGCTGACCTCGTCGGGTCATTAGGACTTAAGTAAGAGTGAAAGTCACTTTGAATGGAGAGAGGCTCTGAGGGGCCCAGTCCGGCCTTGGCTGAGCAGCAGCAGCTGCTGCAGAGGTCTGGGACGATTACTTTTCCAGGGGCTGACTTTGATGTTTTAACAATCCATACATATTGATTCAGACTGATAATAAACAATTTGATTAGCCTCTTTCTATAGGCTGTCATTTCAATCACTGTGAGGGCTGAGGGAGGGATGGTGAGAGAGAGAGAGGGGAGGGTGAGAGAGATGGAGAGAGGGATGGAGACTGAAAGAGATGGAGGGAGAAAGGAGGGAGGGTTGAGAGAGCCTCCTCCTCAGACAGAAAAAGGAATCCAGCCCTGATTAGGCCTCTGCCTTTGGTGAATTGGACAAGACAGCTGAGTTGCCAGGTTATTAACTCTCTCAGAAAATTCTCAGGCCTCTCCCGGGCCGGCCTGAATACTGTGATCTGGATCGATAAGCAATCTCCGGTGTGTACCAAATGACTGCTGGATTCATTTGTTTCCCAGCACCCTCCCTCCTCTCCCTCCACTGGACAATGCACCTGCACAACCGACACCCCCTCCTCTCTCTATAACCCCCGTCCTCTCCTTCTCTCCTTACTTCCCCTCCCTCCCTCCGTCTCTCTTCACTTCGCTCACGTTCACTCACTTGGGTCTCTGTCACTTTTTAAATAATGACCCTGGGGCTGAAGGAACAACTGCCTGCCTCTATTCCATCACGGTGACGCTGAGTCTCCTCTCCTCTCTGGCGAGGCTGGGTGACGAGGCTGTCTGGGGGGGAGTGATGGAGGGAGGGGGTTGCCACGCGGCGATGGGGATGGGGAGGGATCGACATCATGACTGACAGAAGCACAGATGTCATTGTGAGAGTTCCATCTTGGCATAGAAATGACCAGCCATTGGCAACCTTCTAGTGAAACATTGACATCAAATAAGCTGTTAAAGGCATGGCAGTTACTGGCAGTCTGTATACACTCACAAACAGGCACACACGTACACATACATGCATGCACACACAATTAATTATCGGCAGCAGGCAAGTTGGACTTGGTGGGAGTTTTGTAATTCTCTTAACACCATATTTATTAGGTGAGAAAATGTGGTTCCCCTGGAATTAGCACTTGCTTCAAAACTAGGTTATTTTCCATATACTTTAATGTGTTGTGGTTCAAGATCCAGCCCAGTGTTGGCCAGCCAATATTGTCCATTTGATATTTAATGTTTAGGCCGGTCTGAGAGAAAGCAGCTTGTTAATGCCTTGCACTGTAACAGCAGAAAGCTGACTTTGTTGGGAGAAGAGAGGAGAGCTGAAGATGGATTTACATACTGATTGTGTTTGCAGATTCGGCAGGGCCTGAGCTGATAACTTTTACTGATTCGCTCAGGCATTGATCCTCTGGATGGATTTATTGACGGGGGTGACGGGTGGCTGAGGCTGGGGGGGGGAGGGGGTCGAGATGGGTGGTGGGGGGGCAATATGTGCGATGGAGAAAAGGATGGAGAGAGCCACTCAGCCGAGCCAGTGACTGTGTATGAGCTTGCTCTTTCCTGAAGCTTTTTGCTGGTTGGAGAGTAGTCAAAGGACATCACAGCTCATATTTTAAGTTTGTCATTCTTCTGTCCTTGCAACAGTACTATCAGTTATCCTGTTTCCTTAGTGCTGTAACCCATGGGGGTATTGTCTGTCTAGTGACTACATATAGGCCTACAATTAAGCAATAAGGCCCGAGGAGGTGTGGCATATGGCCAATATACCACAGCTAAGGGCTGTTCTTATGCACGACGCAACGCGGAGCCCTTAGCCGTGGTATTTTGCCCATATACCACAAATCCTATTATAAACTGGTTACCAATGAAATTAGAACAGTAAATAAGTTTTTTTTTGTCATACCAGTGGTTTACGGTCTGATATACCACGGCTTTGAGCCAATCAGCATTCAGGGCTCGAACGACCCGTTTTATAATTTACTGTAAAGGCTTACAGTATATTTTAGGATCTAGGTGTCACGATCGTTAGAGAGAGTGGACCAAGGCGCAGCGTTGCAGGCAAACATATTTATTTAAAGAGAGTAAACACTCGAACAAAACAACAAACGATACGTGCAGTCCTACGGTACAGACCAAAAGGAACAAACCAACTGGAACAAGATCCCACAACTATTGTGGGAAAACAGCCTCTATAAATATGGCTCCCAATCAGAAACAACCAGCAACAGCTGAGACTCGTTGCCTCTGATTGGGAACCACTCTGGCCAACACAGAAATACAACACATAGAATATACACACCCTGGCTCAACATATAGAGTCCCCAGAGCCAGGGTGTGACAGTACCCCCCCCTAAAGGCGCGGACTGCGACCGCGCCTAAACATAAACAAACCAGGGGAGGGCTGGGTGGGCATTCCTCCTCGGAGGCGGTTCCGGCACCGGGCTCGCCCACCACCCTCCAATAATCCCCCCGTAGCGCCCCTGGTCCGGTCTGGCCCCGCTGGCTGGAGCTGGACTGGACATCGTAGGAGCGGATTGCTTAAGCTCCGGTGTGTAGCAGCTGACCGGTACCTGACCAGGCACCGGTGACCCAGGCACGGGTTGTGCCGGACTGACGACGCGCACCCCTGGCTTGGTGCGTGGAGCAGGAACGGGCCGGACCGGGCTGACGATGCGCACCCCTGGCTTGGTGCGTGGAGCAGCAACGGGCCGGACCGGGCTGACGATGCGCACCCCTGGCTTGGTGCGTGGAGCAGGAACGGACCGGACCGGGCTGACAATGCGCACCCCTGGCTTGGTGCGTGGAGCAGGAACGGGCCGGACCGGGCTGACGACTCGCACCCCTGGCTTGGTGCGTGGAGCAGGAACGGGCCGGACCGGGCTGACGATGCGCACCCCTGGCTTGGTGCGAGGAGCAGGAACAGGCCGGGCCGGGCTGGCGACGCGCACCGTAGGCTTGGTGCGAGGGGCAGGAACAGGCCGGACCGGGCTGGCGACACGCACCGTAGGCTTGGTGCGAGGAGCAGGAACAGGCCGGGCCGGGCTGGCGACGCACACCGTAGGCTTGGTGCGAGGGGCAGGAACAGGCCGGGCCGGGCTGGCGACACGTTCGAGAACAGGGGCGCACGCACACCGTAGGCTTGGTGCGAGTGGCAGGAACAGGCCGGGCCGGGCTGGCGACGCACACCGTAGGCTTGGTGCGAGGAACAGGAACAGGCCGGACCGTACTGGGAACACACACCACTGGCCTTAAACGGGGATCAGGAACGGGCCGGACCGGACTGGCAATACACCTCAGTACCTCTCGCCGTGCCTCTACAACTTCCTTCCCTCCTCTCACCAATGGCTCCCGTAACCCGGTGGCCTTCTCTCCTCGTCTCCCATTTCGCCCCTGTGGCAGCCTCCTGCTGCCCAGTCGCCCATGCCGTGTGCCCCCCTAAAAAATTTTCTGGGGTTGCCTCTCGTCCGTCCGACGACGACACTGTTGACGCCGTTGCTCCTCTCTCGGCAGGGCCTTAATCTTAGCCCATGGCCCCTTGCCCCCGAGCATGTCCACCCAGGACCACGATTTGCCCACCTGGGCCATCGCCAACCTTTCCAGCTCCTTTCCCGGCGCTTCCTCCCATGTCCAGGCCGCCTGCTCCTGGACACGCTGCTTGGTCCTGGTATGGTGGGATCTTCTGTCACAATCGTTAGAGAGAGTGGACCAAGGCGCAGCGTTGCAGGCAAACATATTTATTTAAAGAGAGTAAACACTCGAACAAAACAACAAACGATACGTGCAGTCCTACGGTACAGACCAAAAGGAACAAACCAACTGGAACAAGATCCCACAACTATTGTGGAAAACAGCCTCTATAAATATGGCTCCCAATCAGAGACAACCAGCAACAGCTGACACTCGTTGCCTCTGATTGGGAACCACTCTGGCCAACACAGAAATACAACACATAGAATATACACACCTGGCTAACATATAGAGTCCCCAGAGCCAGGGTGTGACACTAGGATTGTCACCATGATACCAGTATCGTGATACTGAGGTATTGTGGCAAGGAAACAAAGCATGAAGTGGACAGAATTTCCTGAGGAAAACAATCCTAATGTTGGAAACAAACAGCCTGATGTTGTCACCCAGAATCACACATTTATTTTCCAAGCTATAGCACATAATATTTCATATAGAGTAGGTTTTTTTAAATGACCAAAGAGTTCAGTATGCTTTGTGTTTTCCTTTTTGCCAGGGGAAATCAGGTATCATAGTATCATGATACTGGTATCATGGCAACCATAATAGGATCCCATGTTTGGTGGCCTAATTATCAAAAACATTGTGGGCCATCGAAAAACACATTTTATGAACACAAGATGAGGGATAAACCTGGCGGATGTTTACATTTCCAATCACCGTAATCTTCCATCCATCAGGCCGGACGCTGTTGTTGCAGTCAGAGCTGGATATGAATAGGTGAATAGGAAAACTGGTGACGGAAATGCAGTTATTAAAGGAAGTCTGTAAATATTTGAAAGCACTTTATGTAGCATAACACAAAAACACTGGACATGGTTCATCAGTCAAGCCTGGCAGGGATATGAGGCAGACAAAACAGGAAATTCATCATGACGTTTTTCATCAGGGAAAGATGGTGGGCTCGCCAGGGGCTGATTGTGACAGAGGGGGTTTTGTTCATAATATTTTTGCCTGTGGGAGACTACAGCTGTTATTCTCAAAGAACATTCATGCAGCACGTAGGATAGGTAGGATACGTCAAAGACTCGCCCACTATCAATTTATCGGTTGATAAATGCAAAATATCCAGAATGTATTTTTCTTTCTGAATCTAGCTGCTGATTTGCATGTTGTTTTCTGGATATTACAAGTCCTGACCAATAGATCTTAGTCTTAAGACCTAGTGTTTTTAATTAGTGAGTTGCAGAGCAGAGCACTTCTATACTCTATGCTGCTGATCAGAGGAGCCTGGTGGGAGGAGCTATAGGAGGATGGGCTCATTGTAATGGCTGGAATGGAATTAATGGAACGGTATCAAACAAATCAAACATATGGAAACCACATGTTGGACTCCGTTCCATTTATTCCATTCCAGCCATTACAATGAGCCCGTTCTCCGATAGCTCCTCCCACGAGCCTCCTCTGCTGCTGATCCATGGAACCAAGCCTTCCACTTGTACAGCCTACTCCATATCAAACATTTGAACCATTTTAACCTCCTCTTTCCCTGTCAAGTAGTTTTTCATTACAGTCTCTTCCTCTCCTTTTTTCTCTTTTCAAGGTCATTTATAACGTGGAATCTATAAAAATCTAAATGGAGAAAGTTATACGAATTCTTACTTTTTAATAGCTAAGTAAAAAAAAAGTTTTAAAATGATCCCACAATCTGTATGTCAGTGGATGAAATTACTGAATAGTAATTGCTCCCCCACCTCTCTTTCTTCCTTCCTTTCTTTCTTTCTTTCTTTCTTTCTTTCTTTCTTTCTTTCTTTCTTTCTTTCTTTCTTTCTTTCTTTCTTTCTTTCTTTCTTTCTTTCTTTCTTTCTTTCTTTCTTTCTTTCTTTCTTTCTTTCTTTCTTTCTTTCTTCTCTCTCTCTCTCTTCTCTCTCTCTCTCTCTTACTTGTTAACGCTCTCTTTCTCTCATGAAACTCAAGCCTCAAGCCTGGTTGGTTAGATTATTCAAAAGAATACCATGTACAGAACTAAGTAGAAAAAAGCATGACTAATTCAGAGATGGAAACTAGTGACCAGGTGCTTCGACCCTTGTGCCATTTTGTCAAGTCTCTCTCTCTCTCTCTCTCTCTCTCTCTCTCTCTCTCTCTCTCTCTCTCTCTCTCTCTCTCTCTCTCTCTCTCTCTCTCTCTCTCTCTCTCTCTCTCTCTCTCTCTCTCTCTCTCTCTCTCTCTCTCTCTCTCTCTCTCTCTCTCAATTTCAATTTAAGGGCTTTATTGGCATGGGAAATGTGTCTCGCTCTCTCTCTCTCTCTCTCTCTCTCTCTCTCTCTCTCTCTCTCTCTCTCTCTCTCTCTCTCTCTCTCTCTCTCTCCCTCTCTCTATTTGCAGCTGACAGTGATGGTAATGTGTGAATAGGTGAGCTGCCCTCAGGGTTGCTTTACTTACCCATGTCCACCTCAATAAAAATCACCACTTGTCATCACAGCCTCATATCACAGACACTGATCCCATTCCATGCCCTCTCCACCAACACATGGAGGAGCCTTGATGTTGTTGTTGTTGTGTAGGTACCATCTGAGGTGCCACTGGCCAGAATGCACTCTAAACCTGTCCAGTGTACCAGCGGTTTCTTTGTCTATTTGCTTGTTATTCTCCAG
Source organism: Coregonus clupeaformis (assembly GCF_020615455.1). NCBI lineage: Eukaryota > Metazoa > Chordata > Actinopteri > Salmoniformes > Salmonidae > Coregonus > Coregonus clupeaformis. The sequence continues at coordinate 99,206 of NW_025534543.1, read as the reverse complement.
TAAGACCTGTAGGTAGGTTTCCATGGCCACTAAGGTTAACCAGATGTGACTGCATTTAATTTAGTCTGAACTAGCACACACCTCTGGCACCCTGAATGCATTCTATAATTATCCCTCGCACCTTGTGTCAGGAAGTCAGCGCGGTGTCAAAAGTGCAAATGAAAGCTAGGCCACTGTCAGGAAAATGAGTCCAATACTGACAGGAACAAAGAAGACATTTCAGGTGTGACCGTGGAGATTTGCTTTGACCCCTCAGAAAACAGTCTTATCACTTACCTCATCTATTTGCAGCAAATCCCTCTGTACTGAATTGCAACAGCGATATTGTATATTTATACTAAACAACTTAAAGGATATGATAGTAACAGCTAGATGGACGCGCTACATTGTCAACTAATGGCTCGCGCAAAATAACATTTTCTAATAAGCACACAATCCATTTACACCCGTGAAGATACACACTGGGAGTGATTTGCATTAGAGTACATAATAAAACAAAACCATAATACAAATCCAACTATTCCATCCATCATAGAATAGGGGCTGTGAAAACTGCATATGTAGGCACCATAAGAAATGTGAATTAATTTGATGGCTTTAGGCTTAGAGATGTAAATTTGCCACAAATGTGATTGAGTAGGAAGTGGCCGGCGTGGACCGGATTCATCCAGCCACTCTCCATGTTGCTCCTGATTGATTTTTAAGTTAGGAGAGGAGGCAATCGGTAAGTACCACCCAATCAAGAGCTAAGGACATAAAGCAGATTAGACTATTTGTGGTAATCAATGAAAATATTCCATGATTTGCAGGCGTCTCAATTCTCACCATAAATCAAGACCATAACATGCGAGTTAGTTAGCAATAAAATAAGGGCCAGCGACAGGGCAAACTATAAGAGATTAATTAAACTGGCGGGGGAGGAAGTGTGGACCGGGGCGGTAATGAGGCAGAATTACAGGCCTCAGAATCCGGCCTTCTTCCCTGGCAGGAGCTGTCAACAACTAATGGGCTGCTTCAAGTGCTGGTATTTGTCATCCTGCTTCCGTCCACATATGTATTCATTTATTTATCACCCTGATGCAATATCATCATTTTTAATGTTAAATAGCTCAACCTCCTGGACACACACATTGACTCCCGCTGCTCTCTTCCTCCAGAGGAGAGAGGGGAAATGGAGCTTGAAAAAACACAGCTGCCAAATGGGGAGAGTAAATCATCCTACTGATGAAACACAACAAGGCACATCAAGGAGGAAAGGAGGAAATGTAGACTATACAGCCTGACCCTGGTTCTCTGTTATACAATATGTTTGATATTCTAAGTATTATTTGAACACTGATTGTTCAACGCCACTCCTATACCAATATGTCCTACAGTATATGCAACTGAAACTACAAATGAAACTGGTAGTTTCGTAAAGATAGACAGAGTTATCTCATGAGAAATAAGAGACTGGTGCTATTGTAACGGACCCCATTTGCTCACACTATCCCTCTACTCTTTAAGTGTCTCTTCCTTCCTGTTTCCTTTTCTAGCCCAGTCTCTGTGAGATGCTCCCACCTGGGCCAATCAGCAGAAGGCTTTGTATCTTGGCAGGAGAAGGCTCTATAGCATTTCTACACAGCCCTGCGTTGCGTTTTGTTGTGCTCTAATGGGGTGGCTAGACAGATGATCCTGACAGTGCTTTTGATTCTATCATCCTCTCCTCCGCCATGGGGTCGGACTGCTTTATCAGAGATATTGCCTAAAGTGCCTCTTATTTCATCATCCGGGATGTCACACCACGCCATTCTTTTAATTTATACACCCCCAAAACAAGTACTGGCTTCATAGATCACACGCCCCGGCCCCTCTTCTGAAAAATCATTGTGCGGAGAGGAGAGCGGAGATGCAGAGGCCAGGTGTAGAGTCTAGAATCATTAACCCGCAGCCATGGTGTGGGAGCAAGGTCATTATAGCAATGGCTGGAGCGTCCGTTTCTGTGAGAGCAGCTTTTGTTACTTGACCTCGTCTTTATTACACTATCTACACAGACACAGGCACGCATCAATAAACTCATTTCCTCCTCTCCCCTGTCCTGGGCAGCTGTTGGTGGGGCCAGTGAATGTATATTCAACTGTAACCTTGTTACTTACAGTCCAGTTTCATCTCGATTGGTTGGTGGTCATTGCTCATTTGAGTACCCTGAATGTGGATATTTACTGAGATACAGTAGATCTGTATGTTTTGCATCAATTCTGGATCAATTCATCAGATCTGGATGTTTTCCACCAATTAGATTTTGGGTTCAATTCTCATATTTAGCTTTCTTAAATATGGTTTTTCATTGCCATATCTGTTGTAGCTACTGCTTGTCTTACCTGCCGAGGCACATGCTTCTGAAATTCAATATGGTTTTCTCCATAACCATTGGCTACACATTTCCCTGACAGACAGTTGACTGACTGTGGTTGTAAGAGACCGTGATTCATGTGATCTAACCATTTTAGAGCTACATCATACATTGCTCAGATGTGAGTTCTGGTGAGGTGAGGCCTACACGAACGCACAGTCTCTGTCAGACAGTACAATAACACTCCACTGCAGAGATGCTTGGCTGATGTGTTTATAACAAGGGTGTAGGAATGGCTACATGATACAGTACAGACTCGTTGACTCTGACTTTGCTTACCCTTGGAAAGCTTTCTGCGCCCCATGATCCAACATCTGAAGAGCTGATAAAAACCCTTCAGTTGCCTCAAAGCAGCTGCAAGGCTTAACATTGTCAAAAAGGTTTTTTATTTCCCTCCTGTTTTGACCTCCTGTGTATATTTTATTGAGCTGTTCTCATCCCACTGGAGCGCGAGGCAGCCATAAGCTACGTTCAAAATGTATTTCAGAGCTCATTAACACAGAAAGCGCATGCCTGAAACATACAATGTCCTTTTCAGGAGACACTGGTGAACGGTAGGTGCGGCTACGCTGTTGAACCAAGCTCAGAATCTTTGTTTTTGATATTCAGAATGGGTTATTGTTTTCATCTTTCTCTGCAGCAACACCACATGAAGGGATTAGGGTAGTTCATTCATTATCCTAACAGGGCTTCAGACAGAGTGTATCCTCACCAGGTCTCACAAATATGAGGGTCTTTAATATTAGCTAACTTGAATTTGGCAAATTGTATCATAATGATCGTGATCAATTGAAATGTAACAGAATAAAAAAGAAAATCTTCTCATTGATTCTTCAGATAAACATGATTGTAGACAGAGCTATTTAGCTTGAAGTTGATGGTGTTACTTGATACCTCGTTATGTCCTTAGTCCTGTGAGAAAGCTTCTCTGTGATGCTAAGCATTCTGCACTGGTGCATTTGGAGACAGACAGACAGACAGACATATTACTGTGGTCATACAGCGGCCTGAATATAACCTCCCTCCTCCCTTCCACCAGCCTCAGTCTATTTGCTCAAACCCCTGTGTAAAATGCACCAGCACAAATTATGATAACACAGCAATACCTTTTTATTTTTCCAAATTAGGCTTGAACTTCAGTTGAGGGCCCTCCAGGGTAGCCGGTTAGTCGCAAACCGCTAAATACCTTCCCTCTAGAGCCTCCTCTTCCATTTTCCATCATATAAAGCAAATATCAAAAATGTGATTCGAATCATCCCAGGAAAAATTATCCCTGAAGGGCATTACAAGGAGGAAGTATGCAGTGTAACAACCAACGCACGCACAGACCACCTTACCCAGGGTGTGTCCCAAATGGCACCCTATTCCTGATATAGTGCACTAATTTTGACCCTGGTCAAAAGTAGTGCACTATATAGGAGATAGGGTGTCATTTAGGATATACCCAGGCTTCTCTTTTACTGGCATCTATGAGTCTCTTTGGCTTACTCTCAGCTCAGTGCACTGCAGGGCCATGCAAGCCCCAGAGAGCATGGACCTGAGTCTCAGAGCTACAGACCACACTGGCCTGGAGGTTAATTACCATCCCCTGAGTGACTTTAGTGGCCCTGTCTCTTTAACAGGGTGACCCATAAACAGTGGATTTCTGAACGGTGACGAAAAATATTTTTATCCTCTGATTGGTCTTTTATGACTTTTTATGATTCATGTCCTTGAGAATGGATGACACGGACTGGAATTCAGTTTCAGAATTCTGAGCTGGATAAGGTAGAATAACAAAGTAAAATACACTTCATGATCAGGGTACAATCTGACTTGTCTTGATGAGGTATGTAGATGTGCTGCACCTGGTCTAGTGTCTTGTGGTGTGAGCTCTGTAATCTGGAGAAAAAGCAAGCTTGTCACTTCCTTAGGGGAGTCTGGTTCTGCTGTGTAGAATATACCAGAGACAGCTCAGATGCTTTAAAGATACATTTAACGGATCTGCATCAATCAGCTTCAATCAACTGCAATTCCCAGGCCACATAGAATAGAATCAGAGGTATCTGCAAATGAAATCTTTAAACATCTTAAATCTTTAAAAACTAATTTAGTTAATGTCTTACCGTTGCCGATTAAAAGCTCTGTCTGCAATTATATCGGGCCAGTGATTACAGAGATCCGTGATTTACTGTGTGTGTGTGTGTGTGTGTGTGTGTGTGTGTGTGTGTGTGTGTGTGTGTGTGTGTGTGTGTGTGTGTGCATGGGCGTGTGGACGTGTTTAACTATTATTGTGGGGACCAGAAATCCCCACAAGAATAGTAAACAAACAAACATTTCACCAACTGGGGACATTTTGGTAGTCCCCATGAGGTCAAATGCTATTTCTAGGGGGTTTATGGTTAAGGTTAGAATTAGTGTTAGGGTTAGAATTACGTTAAGGGTTAGGGTTAGGAGCTAGGGTTAGTTTTAGGGTTAGGGTTAAGGTTAGGTTTTTGGGTTAGGGTTAGGGTTAGGGTTAGGGTTATGGTTAGGGTTAGGGTTATGGTTAGGGTAAGAGTACGGGTTAGGGTTAGGGTTAGGTTTAGGGTTAGGGGTTAGGAAAAATAGGATTTTGAATGGGACTGAATTGTTTGTCCCCACAAGGTTAGCTGTACAAGACTGTGAGTGTGTGTGTGTGTGTGTGTGTGTGTGTGTCATGGGCGTGGACGTGTGTGTGTGTGTGTGTGTGTGCGTGTTTGTGAGCATGCGTCAGAGGAATAGATGAGAGAGAGAAAGAGAGAAAAAAGAGAGAGAGAGAGAGAAAAGAGAGAGAAGAATCCCTTGCTTGCATCTTTGTCATTTGCAAGATAATCTCACCATTGATCGATTTGTGAAAATGCTTGAAAATGAAATGAGTGTCCCTCATCCCACTTAATCAAGAGAGAGTATTGATCAGGTTGCTAATGAAGGCTTGTTTAGATACGGCTGAGAAGAGTGGACTCCTATCATGTCATGTTGTGGAATAATAGGATGTCTTTATCAAAAGATGCCCAGATATCAGTAGAAATCAGCCCTGCTTGAGTTTCAAAATTGAAACCTGTTCTGGTTTTCTTTCTTTTGTGATATGTGTTTTAATCTGAGGAGTAAATCAGGGAGCGAGCAAAGAAGTTGAGATAACGTCAATACATGCATATTCCCAAAATTTGACCATCTGTTATTAGCCTGCTATTAGCCTACTGTTTACCATTTAAGCCATTAGCCAACTGCCCCAATGGTCATTTTAGGGGAATTTAGAATCAATAGATGCTCAACAATAGCAGTTGCTTGGTGGTTTTGCCTCATTATTGCCAAGCATTAAGTTGAGTCTGCCATGAATAATATTTAACTAGAAGATAGATGAATGGAGATATCAATATGTGAATGATGAGGATGAAAAGGCCAGTCATTTGGCCACTCTGGGTGACCCCTGAGGAGGAGGTCAGTAGCTCTAGCGCTGAGGGCAATGTTGACTTACCACGTAAGTACATGTTGAGTGGCTCTTACTGCTTAAAGCATGACTGACCTCTAGACAGAAGCCTCTTTGGGTGCTCTGTGTTCCATGGAGGTTATTGTAGTAATAATACCATGAGATTTGACAGAAAATCATCACATAGGGACCCTTCATTTCATACAGGGTTAGGGTTAGAGCTAGGGTTAGGGTTAGGGTTAGAGCTAGGGTTAGGGTTAGAGCTAGGGTTAGGGTTAGGGTTAGGGTTAGAGCTAGCATTAGGGTTAGGGTTAGAGCTAGCATTAGGGTTAGGGTTAGAGCTAGGGTTAGGGTTAGGGTTATAGTTAAGGTTAGGATTAGGGTTATAGTTAAGGTTAGGGTTAGAGTTAAGGTTAGGGTTAGGGTTAGGGTTAGCGTTAGGGTTAGGGTTAGGGTTAGGGTTAGGGTTAGAGCTAGGGTTAGGGTTAGGGTTAGAGCTAGGGTTAGGGTTAGGGTTAGGGTTAGGGTTAGGGTTAGAGTTAAGGTTAGGGTTAGGGTTAGGAGAGCTGGTACTCTACCCAGAGACTGGCTCTATTGGTTCTCTGGACCTTTTACTCTGTATGGATCACTTCTCTGGAGAGGACACAGTGGACTTGGCAGCAGAGGGGCCTTGGCTTAGAGAAAGACCATTCCAAGCAGTAAACTACAGTAAAGCACCTCTAACAGAGAGAAGGTTATAGACTCTCCTCTCTCTGGTCTGGTTCCACAACGCCTCTCAGATGTCCTTGTATTTTCAACATCAGTTTGGCTCTTGATGCCCAGTTTACACGTATAATGCATTTCCTATAAAGGCAAAAAGTGCCCAATCACACCTAATGGCTGTCGTGTTAAAACACAGAGAGTGGCTGCCTCTGCCTTCACTTCTCTAGGGGTCCATATACTACCCAGAATGCATTGAATGCTTTGAGCACAGAGCCTGCCTGCGTACAGGGGGCATAGTGTTGTGATCAAAAGGTAGTGACAGTGGGGGTACAGGGGTGGGGGGTGGAGGTGTTTGGAGAGAGGAGAACCAGCTCTCATTATGGCCTAGAGACATCCATTTGAGCATTTTTAATATGTGTATCCTATTAAGCTCTTTAAGTGCTTTTTGATAATTGTGCTTTGTACTTTTTATAGCACTTCAGTCTATTCCCAGTTCAATTTCCTCTTTTATCGGACGTTTGAAATATTGATCTCTGACAGATAAAAGCAAACACCATAATCTCACCCCGGTCGGCTCGGTAGTGAGTGAGCGAAGGAGCGGCACGGAGGAGAGGAGAGGAGGGTGGTAATGCACTGGGGACCGGTCGCACTTCCAAACCCTCTTTGTTTTATTGCATTTTTTCATCAACAGAATTTGCTTACTGCACTCTGGGATGTTTATGTAAAACACCTGCCCGCTGACGGGACATTGATATGACCATCTCTCTCACCAGTGTCCCCCTCCTCTGCGCTGCTATCCCCCCCCAGCCCCCTCCTTGACATTTTGCAAAGCGCAGCGTAGGGGCTCCCGAGGTGCTTTCCATGATTGCCGCTGCTTAAACTGCTGTCAGAGCTGCCAAAATAACAGTGATTTATCTCCATAGCGGTTTATGGAAGTTAGTGTTTTCTGTTAACCTGCAGCACTCAAATGCAGCTTGGTGCAGCCTCGCCGTCACATTAACCTCAATCAATCACGTCTTGATTTTTCCATAAAAGAAAAACCAGCTGTAAATAACAATCTGCTATTGGCACTGGCTGCTGCTGAACGAATAAAGACCCAATAGCATCTCTCATCTCCACTGAGCTCTGCATTACAGCTGGCATTATCTATCTGCAGATATCACTGTTGAATGTTTCCAGATGCCCCTGAATAACACAGGGATACAAGAATAATCTGATTCTAATACCTGGAGTTCTAAGTAGCATTAGTTCATATTGAGGGAGATATATTGAAGGGTAAGTAGCAGCACTATCAAGAGACACAGTGAAGTTACAGTCTAGCAGTGAAAAATACTCCATGCACTCCAGTGTTCCTCATCTCCTACTGTAACCGGTGTGAAATGGCTAGCTAGTTAGCGGTGCCTTCTAGTGGCATTTCAATCGGTGACGTCACTCGCTCTGAGACCTTGAAGTAGTTGTTTCCCTTGCTTTGCAAGAACTGCAGCTTTTGTGGAGCGATAGGTGATGATTCTTCTTCGCTGACTGTTGTCGATTTGTGCAGAGGGACCCTGGTTCGAGCCCAGGTTGGGGCAAGGAGAGGGACGGAAGCAATACTGTTACACTAGCATTAGAAAAGTTGGGAAATTGTCATCCTAGGAGTCATCCAAAATGTTTTACAGATGATAACTACACAACATCACTTTTTTAAGCATGTACATTTGACAATCCCTGTTGTATCTACTCATTATCCGATTGCAGGTCTTCCTGAGATAATGGAATCAGGCGTTTTGATATTGAAAGTGTTGTTAATGCCCTAAACCCTCAGGCTACTCATCCCAGAGCATCATTTTGCTCTCCTGTCAGTCCAGTCTGAGAAGGAAGAGATGCCAGAGGAGATGGACCTTCCTCCACTTCCTCCATGCAACCCAAAGCAGAGCATTTTTCCTTCTGGTTGTTGTTTTCCATCCGTTTTAGCTTTGCAGACACTATTCCAGATTTACTGCAAACATTTGACCATCCAGCCCGGCGTATTGACTGCGTTTGACAAGCGTAATCCTTTTCTTCTTCCCAGTCACTTCCATTCAGCGATCAATCAGGGCATCAATGCTTGCAGACTGCTATGAAGTCAGGCGCAGTGTTCGATTATCAGCCAGGCACCTTGTGGGCTCTGCTCTTCGCTCTCCACTATAATATAGTGATTGATTCATCTTCAAAGATATCTTAAGTGGTTGGCTGGGCGGGCACAGAATCAGCTATGATGCTTTTTTTGTTGACTGCAGCCCTTTTTTACCCAAACCACAATCTTTTTAAAACAACACAAACATCGACACATCAAAACTTTTCCAAGAAAAATGCAGGGTGTTTGATGTGTCATCCCCTCCCTTGTTTCAGAGAGGATCTCTCTGTGGCTTTGAGTTTTTATCAGAAACAAAAATGTTGATTGTTTTAAAGTATAAAGAGGAGAGTACTTTTTGTCAGAATTGTTAACATTTTTGTACATTTCTAACAGGATTTCTTGCCCTTTAAGCTCATTCTTCTTGCACACTTTTCTAAAAATACTGATTACTATGACCATAAAAACCCCACAGTTTCTCCATAGTTTAAACAGGAGTAGCTAGATATGCCAAATGAGTCTCTGCTGAACCACTAGATCATCATGATGGGTCTATTATGGTTTGTTTGTCTTGTCTGCAGTGTGTATGTCTCAGTCACTCATTTCAGTTGTCATAGTCTTCATCAAACATTGTGACCTATACAAACCTTAACAAAATGCCACCAACACATTAATGGGGTTAGAGTCCAACTTCAACTAGTGGAGAAAGTTGGTATAATTTCATTACCCATTTCATTCAGCTACTGACGATCACCAATAACTGGTGTGAAAAGAAGGGTGGATGGAATAAGTTTTCCAACAGGATTCAGTAGAGTAGATGGACTAAGGGTCACAAATCTGCCCCATGTCACCGAACCACCCAGAGCACACATTAAAGCCTGATCTCCACAGAATGAAGTCAGCCTTCAACTCACACAATACCACTATTGGACCGAACTTACTAATACATAGATGTAAGCCGGGGGGGCTTTAGAGAAGTATTAAAAGAAGTGTAGTAATTATAGTAGAGACAGTGTCAGTGACCTCTAGATTGCAGTATCTTGTCTCTTTTGTCCCTGCCTCTGCTACCAGCCTCATTGGCTGAAATTGTATCTTTTCACTTTGTCTCTCTTAAAAAGAAAAATGGTGTGGTATATTGGGAGGCAGTGAAGTGTGAAGTTTTGGCTTTTTCTCCCTCCCTCCCTCTCTCTCTCCCTCCCTCCCTCCCTCCCTCCCTCCCTCCCTCCCTCCCTCCCTCCCTCATCCCCTCTTTCTTACTGGGAGGTCCATGAACAGCTGGGTCCCGGGAGAAGATAAATATAATTTGATGTGTGTATAATTCGATGATGATCAGGTGTGTGTGTGTGTGTTTGCCCCCTCTCCCCTCGCCCTGCTATTGTCAGGTGTCAGGTGAAAGACAGACCATGTCAGAGGCTGTGCCTTTCAGCTGCTCCTCTCTGGGTATTGCAGCAGTCAGTCAGTCAGTAAGTCAGTCACACTCTTCAACAGCATTACCATAGGCTGATGAGAAACATCATGCCTCCCTCGTCTCAGTATCAAATGCACTGAGCGTTTCAACAGTCCCAACTCATATGCTCATCATTTGTCATTGGGTCTCAGAACCAATATAAGCGGATTGACAAAACAAAGAAAATGAGTAACAAAGAAACCCAGCTCCAGGCGTTCAGCATTCTCATCTGTTATCCTCTTGTATTCTACATGGACATAAGAGGATGGTCAGTGTACGCATTACTTAAACGACTCAAACACAGTCACATTTCATTGCCACAACCAAACTGGTTAATGTGACTTCACATAATGTCTGCTTAAAATAGGTCAACCCTTTTACACACATCTCATTCACTTGCACAAAACTATACTGATTGGAACTCTGATACTTTACATTGAACCCCTGCGAAGACAGTTAGCATTACAACCATGCTCCCTCTCTCTCTGTAATCTCGCTGTATAACTGATCCTCACTAACGGCATCGTGGCTTTGTAATGGCCACATCAGTTCAGAGTGGGTTCAGACTAGAGATCTGCTGGCTGGGCTGGCATTAGCGCATACTACCTTTAGCATGCTAATTGGTATTCTCCTGCTCTGTGGGGAGGCTGTTTGAGATGGAGGGGGACACGCGGCCTCCGCTCAATCACTATCACAGAAGACATGCTGTTTCTGGCTATGTTATGCAGCTCAGAGCAGCGTAGGACTGGGGCTGTCACTGTGCAGCTGGGCCGTGGGGACTGGGATGAGAGGACCTGACACTCACACCACATCAGACTCTCTGCTGGGAATCCTTAAACCTCCCTGGGCTGCCTCTCAGAAGTCAGGCCCACTTCAATATCTTTGGTTTCTATGTTTGTCGGTTTGTTTGTTCTCTTCTATCAGATGGTGGTATAATGGTATAGCCACAGACCATAAACAGACACAACCCATAACTAAATATACAGTGGAATAGAAATTGAATAACTTAATTGTCCGAACAGAGTGGGAATTTGTGTTTGACATCACAATGATAAAACATGGGCAATGTTACAACATCACGAGCACATAAACATCAGGATAATTTCACATCAACTTTGCAAATAGTTCTTTATTTTGATATTAATCAAACAATCAATTCAGTTAAATGGTCAAACTACATAAAAAAAGCTATGGCATAAAGGGAGAATAGCACAATTACAAATGTATCCTGCATTACCATTCAGTCAACATGGCTTTGTCTCAAGGGTGACTGACTGACTGATGCTCTTCAAAAGCCATCTCAGACTTTGAGCCTGAAAAGAGCCATGAAAACTCACAATTCGTTAAAGTTTTAAAGTGTCAAATCGATAGCATTTAGCTAGCTGTGACAAAATACATAAAAAGAGAATCAATGCTTATAAAGTGAGATCAGCTTCACAAGAATGCCTCCTCTCTCTCCATTCACATCTAGATATTCTGGACTCCCCGTCCAGCCGTATGCAGTGCATGGTTCACCCTCATTCCCACCAGGTACAGGTCAATTATCCTACCAATTAACTGTTGGTGGTGAACCACCTCCTCAATGCAAACACCTGCAATTAACACACTCTGAGGAGAAGACACCCTTGATTTAAATCCCCTTGTTTCTGTTGTTGATAGTACTTAGGATGTACAGTGCCTTCGGAAAGTATTCAGACCCATTGACTTTTTCCACATTTTGTTACGTTACAGCCTTATTCTAAAATGGATTAAATAAATAAAAATCCTCAGCAATCTACACACAATACCCAAAAATGACAAAGCGAAAACAGGTCTTTAGAAAAATATGCAAATTTGTTACAAATAAAAAACAGAAATATCTTATTTACATAAGTATTCAGACCCTTGGCTTTGAGACTCGAAATTGAGCTCAGGTGCATCCTGTTTCCATTGATCATCATTGAGATGTTTCTACAACTTGATTGGAGTCCACCTGTGGTAATTTCAATGATTGGACATGATTTGGAAAGGCAAACACCTGTCTATATAAGGTCCCACAGTTGACAGTGCATGTCAGAGCAAAAACCAAGCCATGAGGTCGAAGGAATTGTCCATAGAGCTCCGAGACAGGATTGTATCGTGGCAAAGATCTGGGGAAGGGTACCAAAACATTGCAGCATTGAAGGTCCCCAGGAACACAGTCACCTCCAACATTCTTAAATGGAAGAAGTTTGGAACCACCAAGACTCTTCCTAGAGCGTCACGTATGGAGGAAACCTGGCACCATCCCTACGGTGAAGCATGGTGGTGGCAGCATCATGCTGTGGGGATGTTTCAGCAGAAGGGACTGGGAGAAAGATCCTTGATGAAAACCTGCTCCAGAGTGCTCAGGACCTCAGACTGGGGCGAAGGTTCACCTTCCAACAGGACAACGACCCTAAGCACACAGCCAAGACAACGCAGGAGTGGCTTCGGGACAAGTCTCTGAATGTCCTTGAGTGGCGCTGTATATATTTACTCTTCTTGCCATATAGTACTTTTGAGATAATGTATTTTTCTAAACATGTTAGAAATGTACATTCCAGTGTTTATGCAGTATTTCTGTTTGTCCTTGTGTTTTCGGTGTCAATAGACTCCTGTTAATTCCTTCAAATTATTATCAGAATTATTACTGTATCTTACAGTGTTATCTGAACTTTTAGAAGAGAGGAAACTATAAAAAATGTTTACTCTGATTGCGTTGATAGTTTTTATACAGAGCTGGAGGAAAAGAGCTCTTTAAGCGAATGCATCCAAAATGTCACACAAGCATGGGTTTGTTTTCTGGTTATTAGATTTTTCTTAGTTGGGCACATTCTATTTCAGGGTCTGCCTACATGACTTTAAATCAGTTCAAACCACTCAGTAGTACGTTCGCTTTTAATGTTGATGTGTTTTACTGTAAAGACCTGCTGGGTCATTTAATCTCTTTTCCCCATTCTCAAACAAAGCACTTTCCATAGTACTATTAGAACTGTATGTGTGTGTGTGCATGTGTGTGTGTGTGTGTGTGTGCATGTGTGTGTGTGTGTGTGTGTTTGTGTGCGTGTGTATGTGTGTGTATTTGTGTGTGTGTGTGTGTGTATGTGTGTGCATGTGTGTGTGTGTGTGTTTGTGTGCGTGTGTATGTGTGTGTATTTGTGTGTGTGTGTTTGTGTGCGTGTGTATGTGTGTGTATTTGTGTGTGTATGTGTGTGCATGTGTGTGCATGTATACATGCATGCGTGTGTATGTGCCTTTGTGCGTGAATATGTACTGTGTGTGTGTGTTATCACATGCATGCATGTGTGTGAGCATTTTTTAGTGACAAAGTGTGTGTATAAGTGTCTGTGATCTGGAGCACATCGCCCCACAGTGGTGGACAGTAGCATCAGCGTGTCCCAGTCAACCAGCGCAGCCACTCCCTCCAAACCCCTCCTGCCTCCTGACTGACTCCCCAGTGCCGCCGAGGTGAACAGCATATTTACATAAAGGTGCAAATGCTTGGGCACGAGATCATCGACACTGTTTATCGTTTGATCAGCTATGATTGATGCTCTGTTAATTCAACTCTAACGTAGCGTATTTTCACTGCCAAGGGACCCATGAAGAGGTTCAATTACAGAGCAATCTCATTAATTCCAGAGGCTTGTTACGGGGAGAGGACATACAGCATTTTTTTTTTTATTCTGGAATGCAGATGTGTTCAGAACATAATTAGTAGATAAGAGTTGTAATTGGAACCTGCTGTGTGGCTGCAGAGGGTGTAGCCCTCACTATGTTTTACAAGTTCCACAGTGTGGAAGTACACTTTTTTATAACCTGCTCAGACACACGCACCATCCATCACACACACACACAAACAGTGGGAGGGGAGGGACCGACCAACCACTGCTCCATGGTATTGTGTTAGTGAAAGTGTGTCTGTTGAGGAAAATGCATAACCTCTGGAAATGCTATGGTTGTGCTGGGAAAATGAGGGCTGTGGAAAAAACCATGCAAGTGTATATGATAGGTTTGATGACAGGTTTTTTTGTTAAAATAAATATTGGGGTATAATTATCAAGACTGTTCTTTATTTTGTTGAAATGATCAGAAGCTCTGAAAATAGATGCACAAGTTTTGCAAGGAGTTTTTTTATTTAACTTTTACAGTCATACATTAAGTTATAGCTACTGTTGTATGTGTTCACTAAAGACAAGTGTAGTGAATCTAGAATGTTGTGAATACACAGGAGAGTAGGGTCTGACACACACAGTCCTACAGACAACCATGATAGGCAATATACAGCGCCACCCAATACTTCACGGAGTGGACGGCGTCTTCTTTGGGTTGATGAAGAATGTGGGGTGGAAACATCAAACACTCCTGTGTGCCTTTTTACAGCACCTTCATGGCGTTTTATGACACAATGCAGGTCTTTTTTTTCTGGCCCTGTCTCCCAGGCCATGTAAAATGTCAGGGAGGTGGAGGGCTGGTTAGAGGGGTGGTACTGGCCCACAGGGCTGCACAGAGGCATATCAAAGAGCCGTGGGGCAGGTGGCGGGGTGGAGGGATGGAGGGCGGCCACCCCCTGGTCCAGCAAAACACCACACAGCCAGGTTCATTGGGCTCGTTAGACAGCCCCGTAATTGAAGCATGCCTGTCTCTCAGCCTCTGAACAGACTCTATTGGGGACTTACTGTAGCTCTACATAAACGTCAGCAGCTACAGTAGGACCCCTCCCTCCTCCTCCACGGAACCCCTCTCCCCCAACTCTGAGGGGCAGATATGAGGCTGACTGTACTCACCGTGGTGGTCCACACTCGTCTGGTCTGGAGCTGGAGCTGTGGGGCAGGGGGCCCGGCAGACCCCTCCCCCTGGTCAAGGGTGTTAGCGGAGATGTGAGGAGTGTGTGAGGGAGGGGGGACACAGCACGACAAGCAGGCAAACCCAGGGCCATTCCTCAGTCCCACTGGTGTGGAGGATGGGGGAGGCAGGGGAGGAGGGGGATGTAGGGGGGAGTGTAACCCAGTGCTGGGTGGCGGATCTCCCCCAGCTGTGCCCATCTGAGAGGAAAAGCGAGCCAGAGGAAGCTCCATTAGTTCCAGGGGAAGGCCCTGTGTGGCCCATAGTCAGCCGCAGCAGAGCAGAAACACCCAGAGCTCTCTCTCTCTCTCCCTCTCTCTCTCTCTCTCTCTCTCTCTCTCTCTCTCTCTCTCTCTCTCTCTCTCTCTCTCTCTCTCTCTCTCTCTCTCTCTCTCTCTCTCTCTCTCTCTCTCTCTCTCTCTCTCTTTCGCTCTCTCTCTCTCTCTCGCTCTCTCCTCTTCTCTTGCTCTGTTTCTCTCACTCTCTTCTACCCCCTCTCTCTCCTCCATTTCTATCTCACTCTCCTTCCCTCACTCCCTTCCTCCCTTCCAGGAACCCTCCTCAACGTAACCTCAATTAGGAACTCAGGACCAGAGGTCTCTGGACAATGAACAAAGCACTCTGATTCACTTGGGTCAGGTCATAAACAGTAGAATAATTGGCACGTCTCAAGTTCTCCTTTATGATCTACGTACACGTCATTGTGGCCAATTACACAAGGGCTAGTTGCCCTGCAAAATAATCACCAGATAAATATTTCCCCCAAACGGCACCATTGTAAATCCAGTGTGTGTTTATTCAAGTCAAACAAAGAAATTAGACACAAGTTCAACACTTACCGCTATTCCATTCAATGTCTTACTTGTGGAATAGACACCGGCTGGAATGCCGTTTTAACCAAACAGCATTCAGGATTAGACCCACCCGTTGTATACTGTCCAACAACTGTGTGAAGAAGCAGTGTAACATGACAGCTAGTCTAGGCCTCCTAAAGCTAACACTAGAAACACAGTTCCGTTTCAAATGTACTAAGTATATTTCCGACCAATTAGAGAGTTATTCAGGGAATTCACAGGGACCAGTGGCAGCAGCAGAACTGTGTAATGTTTTAAGAAACCCACCACTAATGCTGTTTTGTCTGAGCAGACCAGAGAAACACTGTCCTGCAAAGCAGAGTGTGCCTGAGGGAGAGGGAACATGTGTTTACATCAAAGTCAGCCATGTTTCTGTGACTGTGGTGCTACTCCTCCCCTAGCACCAGGCTCATGGTTGATTAATGCATGCAGGGTGTTTCTTTAGTTAGGGTTAGACACTTAACTGAAATGAGAGAGCCTCAGTCGCCTCTTCCATGTGTGGTCAAGGAGGTAACCTTGTTCCGGTCTCTCTCTCTCTCTCTCTCTCTCTCTCTCTCTCTCTCTCTCTCTCTCTCTCTCTCTCTCTCTCTCTCTCTCTCTCTCTCTCTCTCTCTCTCTCTCTCTCTCTCTCTCTCTCTTCAATTTAAGGGCTTTATTGGCATGGGAAACATATGTTTACATTGCCAAAGCAAGTGAAATAGATAATAAACCAAAGTGAAATAAACCAAAAAAAAATTACAGTAAACATGACACTCACAAAAGTTCCAAAAGAATAAAGACATTTCAAATGTCATATTATGTGCAAATAGTTAAAATACAAAAGGGAAAATAAATAAACATACATTTACAATGGTGTTTGTTCTTCACTGGTTGCCTTTTTCATGTGGCAACAGGTCACAACAAATATTGCTGCTGTGATGGCACACTGTGGTATTTCCCCCAATAGATATGGGAGTTTATCAAAATTGGGTTTGTTTTCTAATTCTTTGTGGGTCTGTGTAATCTAAGGGCAATAGTGTCTTTAATATGGTCATACATTTGGCAGGAGGTTAGGAAGTGCAGCTCAGTTTCCACCTCATTTTGTGGGCAGTGGGCACATAGCCTGTCTTCTCTTGAGAGCCAGGTCTGCCAAAGGCGGCCTTTCTCAATAGCAAGGCTATGCTCACTGACTCTGTACATAGTCAAAGCTTTCCTTAAGTTTGGGTCAGTCACAGTGGTCAGGTATTCTGCCACTGTGTACTCTCTGTTTAGGGCCAAATAGCATTCTAGTTTGCTCTGTTTTTTTGTTGATTCTTCCAATGTGTCAAGTAATTATCTTTTTGTTTTCTCATGATTTGGTTGGGTCTAATTGTGTAGCCGTAATGGGGCTCTGTGGGGTCTGTTTGTGTTTGTGAACAGAGCCCCTGGACCAGCTTGCTTAAGGGACTCTTCTCCAGGTTCATCTCTCTGTAGGTGATGGCTTTGTTATGGAAGGTTTGGGAAACGCTTCCTTTTAGGTGGTTGTAGAATTTAACGGCTCTTTTCTGGATTTTGATAATTAGCGGGTATCGGCCTAATTCTGCTCTGCATGTATTATTTGGTGTTTTACGTTGTACACGGAGGATATTTTTGCAGAATTCTGCATGCAGAGTCTCCATTTGGTGTTTGTCCCATTTTGTGAATTGTTGGTTGGTGAGCAGACCCCAGACCTCACAACCATAAAGGGCAATGGGTTCTATAACTGTTTCAAGTATTTTTAGCCAGATCCTAATTGTTATGTCGAATTGTATATTCCTTTTGATGGCATAGAAGGCCCTTCTTGCCTTGTCTCTCAGATCGTTCACATCTTTGTGGAAGTTACCTGTGGCGCTGATGTTTAGGCCGAGGTATGTATCGTTTTTTGTGTGGTCTAGGGCAACGGTGTCTAGATGGAATTAGTATTTGTGGTCCTGGCAACTAGACTTTTTTTGGAACACCATTATTTTTGTCTTACTGAGATTTACTGTCAGGGCCCAGGTCTGACAGAATCTGTGCAGAAGCTTTAGGTGCTGCTGTAGGCTCTCCTTGGTTGGGGACAGAAGCACAATATCTCTCTCTCTCTCTCTCTCTCTCTCTCTCTCTCTCTCTCTCTCTCTCTCTCTCTCTCTCTCTCTCTCTCTCTCTCTCTCTCTCTCTCTCTCTCTCTCTCTCTCTCTCTCTCTCTCTCTCTCTCTCTCTCTCTCTCTCTCTCTCTCTCTCTCTCTCTCCCTCTCCCTCTCTCTCTGGGACATGGCCCAGCCTGCCTGATCTCTGTTGTCCACTGACCCATATCTCTATTAATTACATACATGGTTTATCTTTCATACACTCCCAGTGCCTACGGCGAGATGGCTTCCGCTGCAGAAACACTTCAAATGAGGCTAGATCCATGTCAGATGTATGGTCTTTCCTGCTTTACAGAAACGACTCAACATGTCCTGAAGAGCCTGCACCTTCTCCTCCTTATCTCAACAGTATTAATGACTAGGGATCATAGTGGACATGCTGGACAGCTGTAAAGACTTGCTAGACATAGTGAATGTCGTTTCATTCAAGACATTTTCTCTGTTCTTTCTCTGCATAGTTTTCTCAGGTTTGTTTTGTTTTGAGCCTTTTTGAAGCATTTTCTGCATCGTCTTTTGCACAATAATAATACATTTTCTTCTAACTCTTATTTGTTTTTGCCTGTCCTCCTGTCTGCATGTACTGCATGTTTGTCTACAGGTGTGGGATCTTAATTTGATCACCCTGTTGCAGGACATTTTAAATGTAGTGTATTGGAGTTTTTAAAAGGCTTCTAAAGTTTGTCATTTCAGACTGGATTTTCCCTGACAAAAAAAGTATCAACCCCTACAAAAATGTCCATTCATGATAATCCACAAGTTAATTCACATGTATTAATGCTGCAGGATTATTTTCCAGCTGTAGGAAACTGGCTCAAATTAAATTCCTACATCTATATGTGCAATTGATTACTTACATGTCTACCTTCTACCTACAGTATCTATCTGTGTATCTGTATCTACATATGTTTATTGGTCTGCCTGCTGTTTGTTGTCAGTATGAAGCAGCCTATGTCAGGAAGGCGCTGTGCTGTTCCGTCTGCCATTTCTGCCTCCATTGAAATTCTGACATGGCCACGTTCCGGGGCTTCATGTTTTTCAATTAGACGTCACTTCAGCCATCCCTGGCTCGAAATTAAAGGGCATAATTCCATTGTTTAGCTGCACTGCAAGCCAACCCTGTTATATGTAACCCTTTTATATTTGAAGAATAAGAATATAATAATATGGAAATAGTGTCATGTTTGTGATTCAGTTGGATGAGCATCTACAAAGGACCTCTTATTATAAATATCAATTTACAGTCCTCATGTCAGCACTCTTACAGAGTTGTTTGATTATAGTAATTTCATTTTGAATGTTTCATCATCACATTTCAGTGATTATAAAGGAATCTACAGACAGTTTGAATTGAAATAATCTGCAGCATTCTTTGAGGACAGAATTGTTACACTGAGGTTAATGCAAAAGGTGTAACATGCTGTGGTTCCAATCCTCTTCACTAGTTTTACCCAGCAGCACCTACTCTCTACCTCCCTGATGTGAGTTAACCCAGTGTAGGGGGTGGAGGGGAGGATGCCGATAGAGGAGTTTTGGGGAAAACATGCCTTTGTACAGTATGTTTGCCTCCGGACCAGTAGCAGCTGAGCTGATGTGGCGGTTATGTCCCCCCAACCCTGACAAGTGTTCTCTTGGCCCTCTGAGAGGCCCGAGGAGCCAGCACCCATGGTTGGTACTGTAGTCTGAGTAAATAACCCAAAAGGCCTGCGATTTCCCAATCACAACAGAGGTGTCATTTACACCCCTTGTCACCAGGGATGACCACGCGGGGCACCAGACTGAACCCAGAGGAGACGCGGTATTGATCCCCTCCGCCAAGAAAGCCAGCTGCCATTAAAGCCATGACAGTGGAACTGTACCGCATCGATCGCCAGTGCCGGGCCCTCTTGCTATTATTTATAGAAGAGAGGGGAGCGCTCCATCCACTACTCTCTTATGACTGGTAATTGATGGCAAGTGGGGCCTTGCTTCCTTCCCTGACCCCAGCACACTGAAAGTCAGATGGATTACATCTAACACAATTATGATTGATATTATCAGATTACGCCATGCACGAACGACATGGCAGACTCACTGACTGACTGACTGCCTGCCTGACTGACTGCCTGACTGCCTGACTGCTCTGGGCCGGCCTGGATGACCATGCTGAGGTATTCACTCTCTCTGGATGTCCGTCTGATGCCTTTCTGATCCTTCCGTAGTGGGGAGAAACGGGAGCATAGTGTGTGTGGATTGTGTAAGCGTGTGTGTGTGTATGTGCATATGTGAAGTGCTAAGATACTATCGCAGTACAACCCAACTAGCTTTTAGCTCAGGGACACTGCATTACCAGTCAATTCAAGAACATCCACAACACAACCACTCTCATCTGGAGCCCTGATATGGCAGAATTTTCAAACCAACGCTTCACAGTGTTTGCTCCACCCTCTCTCTGTTCACCTCCTGAGGTGTAACACAGCTCAGAGACTTCACCTCCTCTCGCTCTGAAGGGTTTGGCTGCTGCACTCTCTCTCTCTTTCCACACACACACACACACACACACACACACACACACACACACACACACACACACACACACACACACACACTGCACTGTGCCATTCTGAATACTTTAATATGTGTAAAAGTTCCAGTTATCAGCACCAATCTGCATCACCAGGCTGCTACTCCAGAGGTGTAAAAATGTATTGGCAGCTGACATGGCTTGACTTAATATCCAGCTGAGTAATTGAATAGCTTCTGTTGGGATCTCCGTTCCCTGTGTTTTCCTTAATTTATTTATTTCACCAAGATTTGTATAACTCCTCTGGTGTTGTGACCGGATCGAGCAATTCATATTTAGAGCCAGCTGAATACATACACACTGCAATTCCTATTTAGAGTCAGCTCAATACATGCACACTGCAATTCCAATTTAGAGCCAGCTCAATACATACACACTGCAATTCCTATTTAGAATCAGCTCAATACATGCACACTGCAATTCCAATTTAGAGCCAGCTCAATACATACACACTGCAATTTCTATTTAGAGCCAGTTCAACACATACACACTGCAATTCCAAGTTAGAGCCAGCTCAATACATACACACTGCAATTTCTATTTAGAGCCAGTTCAACACATTCACACTGCAATTCCTATTTAGAGCCAGCTCAAAACATACAGACTGCAATTCCTATTTAGAACCAGCTCAATACATACACTCCGCAATTCCTATTTAGAGCCAGCTCAATACATACACACTGATTTGAATGGTTGGGCAGCTTTTAACATGTTGTACTGTGCTTGAAAATTAGCAAGCTTGTTGCAACCTGGATAGCTACTTGTAAACAATAGCTGGAACGACCGAGCGAACAGACGCGAACTGGCTGAGTCAATTCAGTGGCTGGCTTTGCACTTGGCTAGCTAACAGTAGCTGCTAGGGGTAAGTCATAACCTACACTTGTGTTTTGTTTTTTACATATTGATAGCCCGAGTCGCTCAAGGAATTCAGGACAT
Organism: Coregonus clupeaformis; assembly: GCF_020615455.1. Classification (NCBI taxonomy): domain Eukaryota; kingdom Metazoa; phylum Chordata; class Actinopteri; order Salmoniformes; family Salmonidae; genus Coregonus; species Coregonus clupeaformis. The sequence continues at coordinate 77,828 of NW_025534543.1, read as the reverse complement.
GGGTGACTAGTTAACGTTAGTTTGGCTCTCTCTGTGTGTTCGTGCCGTGAAAGGAGGGGTTCTTCTTTGTCTGAAAGCAATGGCTAGCTAGTTTGCTAACTATTCTAGCTAACTAACTGGCTGAATAAGTTGACGACGGACTCGCTCAAGCTGTCGGGACTAACCCACAACGTTAGACACGGACACGAACGATCTGCTTGTGTGTTGATACACTGGTGGTTGTTGTGGCTGAGTATTGGCGCTAAACCCTGCTGTTGGAGACCAGCATGCTAGCTGGCTGTGGCGTCTTATGACGAGGTGCCCAGACGTTTTTCACGGAATAATACTGCACCTAGTTAGCTAGCTGAATAAACTAGGTTAGTCTATTCCTAGAAAACATTGAACCGCTGTAGTTTACAACAATTATAGTTTCTGAGGTGGAAGTTGGGAGAGTTATATTTGGGAGTTGTGGTGAGGGAGGCCCCGCTCTCTCCTTTCCCAGATGTTTAGTTCATTTTATTCCGATCTCCTCTGCATTATTGTAGCCATCTGCTGCAGCCTGTCAACTATGCCTCTGCCTATCCCTGTTCTCTCCTCTCCGCACAGGCTACACAAACGCCTCACACCGCGTGGCTGCTGCCTCTCTAACCTGGTGGTCCCTGCACGCACGACCCACGTGGAGTTCCAGGTCTCAGGCAGCCTCTAGAACTGCCGTTCTGCTGCCAACAAGGCAGACTTCATCCCAGCCTATGCTACCCTCCAGTCCCTCGACTTCTTGGCGCTGACGGAAACATGGATTACCACTGAAAACACTGCTACTCCTGCTGCTCTCTCCTCGTCTGACCATGTGTTCTCGCATACCCCGAGAGCATCTGGTCAGCGGGATGGTGGCACAGGAATCTTCATCTCTCCCAAGTGGTCATTCTCAATTTTTCCCCTGACCCATCTGTCTGTCTCCTCATTTCAATTCCATGCTGTCACAGTCACTAGCCCATTTAAGCTTAATATCCTTGTCATCTATCACCCTCCAGGTTCCCTTGGAGAGTTCATCAATGAGCTTGACGCCTTGATAAGTTCCTTTCCTGAGGATGGCTCACCCCTCACAGTTCTGGGGGATTTCAACCTCCCTACGTCTACATTTGACTCATTTCTCTCTGCCTCCTTCTTTCCACTCCTCTCCTCTTTTGACCTCACCCTCTCACCGTCCCCCCCTACTCACAAGGCAGGCAATACGCTTGACCTCATCTTTACTAGATGATGTTCTTCTACTAATCTCACTGCAACTCCCCTCCAAGTCTCCGACCACTACTTTGTATCCTTTTCTCTCTCCCTCTCCTCCAACACTACTCACTCTGCCCCTACACAGATGGTAATGCGCCGTCGCAACCTTCGCTCTCTCTCTCCCGCTACTCTCTCCTCTTCCATCCTATCATCTCTTCCCTCTGCTCAATCCTTCTCCCTCCAATCTCCTGATTCTGCCTCCTCATCCCTCCTCTCCTCCCTTTCTGCATCCTTTGACTCTCTATGTCCCCTATCCTCCCAGCCGGCTCGGTCCTCCCCTCCAGCTCCGTGGCTTGATGACTCATTGCGAGCTCACAGAACAGGGCTCCGGGCAGCTGAGCGGAAATGGAAGAAAACTAGACTCCCTGCAGACCTGGCATCTTTTCACTCCCTCCTCTCTACATTTTCTTCATCTGTTTCTGCTGCTAAGGCCACTTTCTACCACTCTAAATTCCAAGCATCCGCCTCTAACCCTAGGAAGCTCTTTGCCACATTCTCCTCCCTGCTGAATCCTCCTCCCCTTCCCCCCCCTCCTCCCTCTCTGTGGATGACTTCGTCAACCATTTTGAAAAGAAGGTTGACGACATCCGATCCTCGTTTGTTAAGTCAAATGACACTGCTGGTCCTGCTCACACTGCCCTACCCTATGCTTTGACTTCTTTCTCCACTCTCTCTCCAGATAAAATCTTGCGACTTGTGACAGCCGGCCGCCCAACAACCTGCCCGCTTGACCCTATCCCCTCCTCTCTTCTCCAGACTATCTCCGGTGACCTTCTCCCTTACCTCACCTCGCTGATCAACTCATCCTTGACCGCTGGCTATGTCCCTTTTGTTTTCAAGAGAGTGAGAGTTGCACCCCTTCTCAAAAAAACAACACTCGATCCCTCTGATGTCAACAACTACGAGGGCATTGCGTTCATCCACCTCTGGCCTGCTGGCTCCCCTTCCTCTGCGGAAGCATAGTTCCCGCTCAGCCCAGTCAAAGCTGTTCGCTGCTCTGGCACCCCAATGGTGGAACAAGCTCCCTCACGACGCCAGGACAGCGGAGTCACTCACCACCTTCCGGAGACATTTGAAACCCCACCTCTTTAAGGAACACCTGGGATAGGATAAAGTAATCCTTCTATAATTGTAAAGTGGTTATCCCACTGGCTATAGGGTGAATGCACCAATTTGTAGTCGCTCTGGATAAGAGCGTCTGCTAAATGACGGAAATGTGCCCTTGAGCAAGGCACTTAACCCTAATTGCTCCTGTAAGTCGCTCTGGATAAGAGCGTCTGCTAAATGACTAAAATGTAAAATGTAAAAAATGTACAGACCAGTCTCCCTTCTTTCTTTTCTCTCCAAAACTCTTGAGCGTGCCGTCTTTAGCCAACTCTCTTGCTATCTCTCTCAGAATGACCTTCTTGATCCAAACCAGTCAGGTTTCAAGACTGGTCATTCAACTGAGACTGCTCTTCTCTGTGTCACGGAGGCTCTCCGCACTGCTAAAGCTAACTCTCTCTCCTCTGCTCTTGTCCTTCTAGACCTGTCTGCTGCCTTTGATACTGTGAACCATCAGATCCTCCTCTCCACCCTCTCCGAGCTGGGCATCTCCGGCGCGGCTCACTCTTGGATTGCGTCCTACCTGACCGGTCGCTCCTACCAAGTGGCGTGGCGAGAAGCTGTCTCCGCACCACGTGCTCTCACCACTGGTGTCCCCCAAGGCTCAGTTCTAGGCCCTCTCCTATTCTCGCTATACACCAAGTCACTTGGCTCTGTCATATCCTCACATGGCCTCTCCTATCATTGCGACGCAGACGACACACAACTAATCTTCTCCTTTCCCCCTTCTGTTAACCAGGTGGCGAATCGCATCTCTGCATGTCTGGCAGACATATCAGTGTGGATGACGGATCACCACCTCAAGCTGAACCTTGGCAAGACGGAGCTGCTCTTCCTCCCGGGGAAGGACTGCCCGTTCCATGATCTCGCCATCACGGTTGACAACTCCATTGTGTCCTCCTCCCAGAGTGCGAAGAGCCTTGGCGTGACCCTGGACAACACCCTGTCATCCTCCGCTAACATCAAGGCAGTGACCCGATCCTGTAGGTTCATGCTCTACAACATTCGGAGAGTACGACCCTGCCTTACACAGGAAGCGGCACAGGTCCTAATCCAGGCACTTGTCATCTCCCGTCTGGAATACTGCAACTCGCTGTTGGCTGGGCTCCCTGCCTGTGCCATTAAACCCCTACAACTCATCCAGAATGCCGCAGCCCGTCTGGTGTTCAACCTTCCCCAGTTCTCTCACATCACCCCGCTCCTCCGCACACTCCACTGGCTTCCAGTTGAAGCGCGCATCTGCTACAAGACCATGGTGCTTGCCTACGGAGCTGTGAGGGGAACGGCACCTCCCTACCTTCAGGCTCTGATCAGTCCCTACACCCAAACGAGGGCATTGCATTCATCCACCTCTGGCCTGCTGGCTTCCCTACCTCTGCGGAAGCACAGTTCCCGCTCAGCCCAGTCAAAACTGTTCGCTGCTCTGGCACCCCAATGGTGGAACAAGCTCCCTCATGACGCCAGGACAGCGGAGTCACTCACCACCTTCCGGAGACATTTGAAAACCCACCTCTTTAAGGAATACCTGGGATAGGATAAAGTAATCCTTCTACCCCCCCTTACCCCACTCCACTCCCCCAAAAAAAAAAAAGTAAAGTGGTTATCCCACTGGCTATAAGGTGAATGCACCAATTTGTAAGTCGCTCTGGATAATAGCGTCTGCTAAATGACGTAAATGTAAATGTAAATGTGTGAGGGGTGTCATATTCTTTGAAACTGGGAGGGGAACAGATCTCTTCCGTTTTCTCCACTTGTACACCACAGGAGGTTGATGGCACCTTAATTGGGGAGAACGGGCTCGTGGTAATGACTGGAGCGGAATTAGTGGAATGATATCAAATACATCAAACACATGGTTTCTATGTGTTTGATGCCATTCCATTTGCTCCGTTCCGGCCATTATTACATTTTTACATTTTTTATTATGAGCCGTTCTCCCCTCAGCAGCCTCTCCTGTCATACACTGAACATAAGATATTGTTTAATTTACCCATAATTAATTAAAAGATATGGAATTTCGCCATCAGTTCCCCCCTCCCCAAAAATGTGGTGGGATGACGCCTCTGTTGTTTATTTTCTTCTTCTAACTTTTCTACATGAGAGATACATGTTAATCCTCCTCAGATTTCACAATCTTCTCTTTCATCTGTAATACAATTTTCAGACACCGCCATCAAAGGACCAGAATATTCAGTGGATTATGCTAACCACATTTTGTTCTACGCTTTTATCTTGACCCAGAAAATGTGAGGGTAGCTTAGTTTGAGCATGCACAGCTTATTTGTGTGCGTGTCTGTGTTTGTATAAGGTCTTTTTGCAATACACTTCATTTGAGAGCATGCATCGTGTCCATGTGTGTGTGTGTGTGTGTCCATGTGTGTGTGTGCTTCTCTCTGTGTGTACTTCTGTGTGTGTCTGGGTGTTCGTGTGCATTTCTGTATGCATGAGCCTTCTTGAGCGTGAGACCACCATTGTGTGTGAGGCAGCCGGAGAGAGTTGAACCACTTTTCAACACAGCTCTTCCTGTCCCTGGTCAATGACCAGCATGCCGCTCTCAATCCATTTCTGTATGTGTTATTATGATGTGGCCTGCATTTTTCTATAATCCAATTACTCTGGATAACCATAATGCAATTTAAGCATTGTTTATTATACCCTCACAGTATATAACTCTCCTTGTCAAACATAGGATGTTAAAATGCCATAGCCCTTAAAAGGAACTCTTTATGTTTCAGAAGTTAGTTTCTCTCTGCGTTCTCCAGGGATCATGTCTATGGAGAATTGAATTAACATGGCCAGCAGAAATAGCTTCCTATAAGCTTTCAATTGTAGAGACAAGCCCTTTAAAATCAATTTTCCACTCTTTGATTAGATTTAGTGTTATCATCACTGTAGCACAGATATGTCTGTTCCTCATTCATATTTCAGAGAAGAAACATTAATCCCACAAATTGGTTCCTGTCTCTTCTTGTTAAAGTGATCTAGATTTATGACTGTGAGAAACCACAAGGCCTCAGCCTCGTCGCTTGTCTCTTCAGTTCTTCAGCTTCCTAAATAAACTCTCCATGTTTTCATGTAACCGTTGTTTTCAAAGCAATTAAACTATAGTAAATCACACTGTCTATCATCTACAGTTGAAGTCGGAAGTTTACATACATTTAGGTTGGAGTCATTCAACAAATGTCTTGTTAACAAACTATAGTTTTGGCAAGTCGGTTAGGACATCTACTTTGTGCATGACACAAGTAATCTTTCCAACAATTGTTTACAGACAGATTATTTCACTTATAATTCACTGTATCACAATTCCAGTGGGTCAGAAGTTTACATACACTAAGTTGACTGTGCCTTCAAACAGCTTGAAAAATTCCAGAAAATGATGTCATGGCTTTAGAAGCTTCTGATAGGCTAATTGACATCATTTGAGTCAATTGGAGGTGTACCTGTGGATGTATTTCAAGGCTTACCTTCAAACTCAGTGCCTCTTTGCTTGACATCATGGGAAAATCAAAAGAAATAAGCCAAGAACTCAGAAAAAAAATTGTAGACCTCCACAAGTCTGGTTCATCCTTGGGAGCAATTTCCAAACGCCTGAAGGTACCACGTTCATCTGTACAAACAATAGTACGCAAGTATAAACACTATAGGACCACGCAGCCATCATACCACTCAGGAAGGAGACGCATTCTGTCTCCTAGAGATGAACGTACATTGGTGCGAAAAGTGCAAATCAATCCCAGAACAACAGCAAAGGACCTTGTGAAGATGCTGGAGGAAACCGGTACAAAAGTATCTATATCGACAGTAAAACGAGTCCTATATCGACATAACCTGAAAGGCCACTCAGCAAGGAAGAAGCCACTGCTCCAAAACCGCCATAAAAAGCCAGACTATGGTTTGCAACTGCATATGGGGACAAAGATCGTACTCTGGTCTGATGAAACAAAAATAGAACTGTTTGGCCATAATGACCATCGTTATGTTTGGAGGAAAAAGGGGAAGGCTTGCAAGCCGAAGAACACCGTCCCAACTGTGAAGCACGGGGGTAGCAGCATCATGCTGTGGGGGTGCTTTGCTGCAGGAGGGATTGGTGCACTTCACAAAATAGATGGCATCATGAGGAAGGAAAATTATGTGGATATATTGAAGCAACATCTCAAGACATCAGTCAGGAAGTTAAAGCTTGGTCGAAAATGATTCTTCCAAATGAACAATGACCCCAAGCATACTTCCAAAGTTGTGGCAAAATGGCTTAAGGACAACAAAGTCAAGGTATTGGAGTGGCCATCACAAAGCCCTAACCTCAATCCTATAGAAAATGCGTGTGCGAGCAAGGAGGCCTACAAACCTGACTCAGTTACACCAGCTTTGTCAGGAGGAATGGGCCAAAATTCACCCAACTTATTGTGGGAAGCTTGTGGAAAGCTACCCGAAATGTTTGACCCAAGTTAAACAATTTAAAGGCAATGCTACCAAATACTAATTGAGTGTATGTAAACTTCTGACCCACTGGGAATGTGATGAAATAAATAAAAGTTGAAATAAATCATTCTCTCTACTATTATTCTGACATTTCACATTCTTAAAATAAAGTGGTGATCCTAAATGACCTAAAACAGGGAATTTTTACTAGGATTAAATGTCAGGAATTGTGAAAAACTGAGTTTAAATGTATTTGGCTAAGGTGAATGTAAACTTCCGACTTCAAGAGTATGAGAGCTTACTGTTCCATTAATTGTTAGATAAATAGCTAGAAATATGATAATTATCATAGTGTGTTGCGCACAGACCATAATTTATACCCTCACAAAATTGAATGTTGTTCTTTAGCAACCCTTTCACCAAGTTTTTGGTCCCCCACTCCCAGAGAGAGACACATATGCAGGTTTAGCTGAGAGGCAGTGAGCTGGCTGGTATAGTGTTGATGGTAGGGGTAGACCTGGACCTTCTCTCTCACACAGGCCCAGGGAGGAGAGGGGCGGGCTGTGGAGGGAGGGGAGGGTTGGCTGGCTGGCCTGGTCCTGGTCTCCTGCTGCCAAATGCGTTTTAACACCTGGAGTCCTGGCTGGGCTCTCGCTGAGTGCTGCGGCATAATGACTTGTTAAAGGGGGCTCAATAGGGGCAATTCACCTGGTAAAATAAATAACAAAAATACCCGGAGATATTGAGTGTCGGCGAACACAAAAATGGGCCATTTAAAAGAGGCCCTGGTTAGTGCAGTTAAGCTATAACTATAGTCATTTGATGGGCTCTCAGTCATATGTTTTGATACCTGATTTATTTGTAAATGTAAGCAACTGAGAAGAGGACCTCTACCTTGTGTGTGCTTAACATATGGTATATCAGATTACTCATATAAGATTGTTTTGTGTATCATCTTTCTCATAGAGTGCATGCAACATATGTTTTCCAATTTCCCATATCACATATGGTGGTGAACTTGTGAGATATTTGATAGCATGCATTATAGTGTAGTATATGTTTGAAGTATTTTAGAGACAAGGATTGGAATAAGCACTGATCTTAACTGAACTGTTTTCTGCCTCTTGCAATGAGTACTCTGCTCTCACTGTGTTTGCTCAAAATAAGGCCTTTTGTGCATTGCTGCACTCGGCTGTTTGCTGCAGTTGTATAAAGCAGTGAAAAGGGACAACAGCAGTGTTGTAGAATACAGAGAGCTCTGAGCCAACTTTGTGAAGTTAAAGAGAAAGGAGAAATGACATTCTCCTCCAGAGCCATACTGCTGCTATGTCTCGTGTGGATAGGATACTACTACTGGGCCCATTTCCTGTCCTGTCCTCCTGGGTCTGCCTGAGCATGACTGTGGTTTCCACTCAGCAGTGGGCAGCTTTTGAACCACTCCTCAGGACCAGGAAGTTCAGTATGGGTGGAGCCAACGACATCCCTCAGAAACATAGTGATGTCAGAGAGAGGGAACTTGTGCCAAATTAGGCAACAATGGAATACAAAATTGTTTAGTAAAGCATAAATTACATAAATCCCCCCCAAAAAAAAAGTGGAAGGTATAACAACAATTGTATGCTTCTGATAGAAGGCTGTAATTTTATATGGTCTTTCTTTATTGTTTGAACATTCCACCAATGCCTATGTCTTTAATGACATCATCAGGCTGAAATAATGGAGTGTTTTGCTTTGAGGTATTTCCCTTCATAATACAGCTCTTGTGTCCTTCTATGTGTATCATCAATTGAACCATATCTTTTCCTCGTTCTCACTTGTGCTTTACAGTCAAAATGCAGCACAATACATCTTCAAAGCTGCTATTGTGGCAAATAATTGAACATATCAGTTCACAGAAGTTAATAAGGTATACTTTTGTAATGTAGGAGGCTTACATTGACAAACGGATTGCATTTACTCCTCGCTGCCTTGCATATTATCAGTAACTTGTAATATATGCAAATCTCCCTGCTTGAACTTTACAATCTTTCAGTTGAGGCTATTCATCTCTTTTTAAGTGTTCATTTGCATCTGGAGAGTGCCCATGCATCATGCCGTGTCATTTTGAAAGCAAATATTAATCAATTTTGCCTTGTGAATTGCCCCCAAGCTGTGCGTAATGGGCGATAGTGTGGTTGTTTCTCTGACTGGATGGATCTTCACGTACTTCTCTGTTCAAACTTATGAAGATAATTAAGGAATGGATGAACATTCATCAGGAGCAGACGAAGGCGTAAGCCTCCTTATCACATGAGAGCACAGTTGCCCTGCCCTGATCTGGGGCTAACAGCTAGGACTTCATGCTTCTCTCTCTTATCCTATGATCAGTTATAGGAAGTAGACTCACTCAGTCCTATTGCTCATTATGGAGATATCGTAGAGGATAATCATAGAAGACATTCATCATAGCAACTGGGATTATGAATTCTTCATGGATGATTTGAAAAGCCAGCTGGCATGTTGGGAGTTTACTGGAAGTGTGTGCTTACTCACAGTGACTCGTTATAGAATTACAGTCAATGCCTTTTCAGACCTGTTCGAGTCATACAGTATTTAAGACTTTACAGTAATACAAACTGAGTCATACCACCCACTGGGCACAGACATCAGTTCAACGTTTAGTTTTGATTTACACTTGGTTGAGTTGTCAACTAATGTGAATTCAATCTGAAATCAACAACAAAACATTAGCATGTGATTAGGTGAAAAGTTGGGTGAAAAAAACACTAACAACCCTTACGTTGATGACTTTTTGCAAAACCAATCAGTTTTCCATGTTGATTCAACGTCATCAAATTGAATCTTTTTGTTGAAATGACGTGGAAACAACATTGATTCAACCAGTTTTTGCCCAGTGGGCAGACTGTTTCAACAGATTATGTTATTCTGTTACAGTTAACTAAACTTGTCCACTGGACTGCAACATCATTATTAAGTTACAGGAAATTGACTATTCATAAATTTTATAGCTGAATAAAATGCTACTATACTGCTATGTGTAATGTCTGAATTGTGCTTATGCCTTAATGCTGTTTACTGTCCAACACGGCATTATAAGAGAACACTAATGAGCTTAAACATTCTGTCATGTTTGCTAGTAGAGTTACTGCAAACACACACACCAGGCAGTGGTACGCAGAATGACTCAGACAGGCCTTGGCCTCATTAAGGTTTGTTATAAGTGGTGAGATGGATTCCATCCGTGTGTGTCCATCTGTGTCTCAGCCTCCTGGGATATCACACTCTCTCAGGCATGGCACCCGTCCACACAGCCCCCCTTGTATTAGTCGCACTGAATACATGGCAGAGTGTCATACAATGTCATACCACATCAGGCCAGGCACCGTTTTCTGAGGAGCGTGTGACAAACCAAAACATTTCCCTCACAGAACAATTGGCAGACCTCATGGAGGCTGAATCCTGATGAAAACACTCAATTAAAAGAGGTACATGCACAGCAAATACAGAAGCCACCCCCGGGGGGCCACGCCCACACTACAACGTGTCATCCGACCGGCCCACAGACAAACGATGATAAAGTGATCCTCTCATGACTTTGACAGGCATGACAGACAGCGCTGAGTCGGCCCACGCAATAACGCCAGCCGGGCAGCTTCTCTCTTGCCGTCCCACACAATTCAGACACACACTGTGGTTTTCACTGTGACAGCACGATCAAAGAAAACACCACCTCTGATAATGCTCGCAATTACCAGCAGACCCTTGTTTTTTATGAATAAGTTCATGTTTCACAAAAGAGTAGTGACACTCTTTTCAGAAATCACAAACAGAATTTTGATGTACTTTAAAATGCTCTAAATCTAGAACATACATTAATGTTAAGACTTATCAACGATGAACATATTCACCTTAAAAAATAAGGATTATTTTGCTATGTAACTTGTACTTGTTTTGAGATGATTTAGCCTTACATTTTGAAGCATTGTTACTGTTTCTCTGGGTTCATAGAGAACTTTCTAGGCATCCTCACGATGAGGTACATACTGTATAAATAATTTTGGATGAGCTATATCTTTGAAGCTAATGAAAACAGGTGTTTTTGGACTTCTCCCTATGCATCCAATCACAGCCTACGACTGCTGGGGATTTTTAAGGACTGGAAAGGACAGTATTAGATTTTTCAAGAAGCGGTCGAAAATGGAACAAGCCTGCAAGGAGAGAGGGAGAGCAAAAAGGTCAAGCATGTAATATCAGGGGAACATCAGGCGAACAATAGTCCCCTGGAGCAGAAAGAATAATATCAGGGGAACATCAGGCGAACAATAGTCCCCTTGGAACAGAAAGAATAATATCAGGGGAACATCAGGTGAACAATAGTCCCCTTGGAGCAGAAAGAATAATATCAGGGGAACATCAGGCGAACAATAGTCCCCTGGAGCAGAAAGAATAATATCAGGGGAACATCAGGTGAACAATAGTCCCCTTGGAGCAGAAAGAATAATATCAGGGGAACATCAGGCGAACAATAGTCCCCTTGGAGCAGAAAGAATAATATCAGGGGAACATCAGGCGAACAATAGTCCCCTGGAGCAGAAAGAATAATATCAGGGGAACATCAGTTGAACAATAGTCCCCTTGGAGCAGAAAGGCAGAAAAAATAATATCAGGGGAACATCAGGTGAACAATAGTCCCCTTGGAGCAGAAAGGCAGAAAAAATAATATCAGGGGAACATCAGGTGAACAATAGTCCCCTTGGAGCAGAAAGGCAGAAAGAATAATATCAGGGGAACATCAGGCGAACAATAGTCCCCTTGGAGCAGAAATAATCATATCAGGGGAACATCAGGTGAACAATAGTCCCCTGGAGCAGAAGTAATAATATCAGGGGAACATCAGGTGAACAATAGTCCCCTTGGAGCAGAAAGGCAGAACAATAATATCAGGGAACATCAGGTGAACAATAGTCCCCTGGAGCAGAAAGGCAGAAAAAATAATATCAGGGAACATCAGGCGAACAATAGTTCCCTGGAGCAGAAAGGCAGAAAGAATCCACTCCTTTCAACATCAGCAGGCAGTCATGTCTTCTGTTAATTATAGTCATATCGCCCCTATTGAAGTCTGGTGTCCCTTAACATATTCCTCTTTATTTTGAGGCCTGTTTTCTCGGGTAATGAAATGTCAACTCTCTGCCCGTTCCCCCCCGTGTCGCAGAGTGTTGATCAAAGTGACCTTTGTCCCTGTTCTCTGCGCTTCGCAAATCAATACACACACAGTCAACAACACCTTGACAGATGAAGGCACAACATATAATAAATGACAATTCACCATCACAATGGCCAGATTATATCTGACACCTACTGCTCATAGCAGTCATTTTCAACACAATGCCAGCCTGTTATGTTCAGAGTGGGGTTCATTTTCCGGGCCTGTCTCATTCTCTCACAGGTGTTGATATTACAGAGGAGCGACTTTGTTAAAGAAACACTTCATCCCACAGTCATACATTTCTCCTAGTATATAAGCCTGTCCTGGCTAAGTGCTGACAGAGGGAATTGTATGACTACAGTTGCAGCTCTTTTTTTATTGGTGTTGTCGTTCAGAAGAGAGGTTATATCGAAAGCAATTTCCCTCTTAAGGGAGCAAATTGTTGTAAGGAAAATTGTAACTGCCGTCACTCTGGGATGATTGGCAGTGTGTTTGGTTGTTGGCAGACAGGAATGAAGGGGGAGGAAGAAGAAAGGCACAGTGCATATTAAAAAATGTGTTGTGAAAAACAAGTGTGAAGTTTCACACACTCCCTAGACCGGATGAAAATGGCTGCTGTTTTTCCAGTTGGGCTCAGATGGAGCGGTGGAAATCTGACGCATGTACTGTATGTACACAGGTTTAGAGAGAGGAAATGCAGTGTGTACTATAGTCTACTCTATAGGCAGAGGGAGGGAGGGAGGGAGAGAGAGAGAGAGAGAGAGAGAGAGAGAGAGAGAGAGAGAGAGAGAGAGAGAGAGAGAGAGAAGAGCCCCTCCAGCTGCTCATTCATTGTGTAGGTTCCACGGTGGGCCATCAGAATGATAGAGACTGGCCTTTTTCTCTGTGTTTCACAGATTTGTAAGGATCAAGAGGATTTGTTTCCGCTGGCAACCTTCCAGTCACCTGAAACAAAGGAGAAAATGGGAGGGAAAGGGACCTTTGGGTTTCAGAAATGCTCTTAAACTGTCCCCTAACCAGTACAAATCCCACTAAGACACAGTTCCTTGTAGTCACTTGAAGGTGTGAAAGCGTAAAACTAACCCTAACCCTAGCTTCATGTCCACATCCTGGTTCAACCCTAACCTCAACCATTTACGTCATTTAGCAGACACTCTTATCCAGAGCGACTTATAGTTAGTGAGTGCATACATTTTCATACTGGCCCCCCGTGGGATACGAACCCACAACCCTGACATTGCAAGCGCCATGCTCTACCAACTGAGCTACAGGGGACTACAACCCTAACCCTAGCCTCAACCACAACTCTAAACCTAGCCTCAACCACAACCCTAACCCTAGCCTCAACCACAACCCTAACCCTAGCCTCAACCACAACCCTAACCCTAACCCTCAGCCACAACCCTAACCCTAGCCTCAGCCACAACCCTAACCCTAGCCTCAGCCACAACCCTAACCCTAGCCTCAGCCACAACCCTAACCCTAGCCTCAGCCACAACCCTAACCCTGTTGGAGTTCTGTCTGCTCTGCTGTCCCCACCCTGCCTTTCTGTCTGTCTCTGCTCTGCTGCCCCTCTCGGTCTCTCTGTCACACAGCTCTCTCCCTGCCTCTGTCTCTCCCTGCCCCGCCTCTCTCTCTGTCTCTGCTCTGCTCCCAGCCTCTGCCCTGCCTCTCTGTCTATCTTGCACACAGCTCTCCCCCTGAGCCCTTGAGCCAACAGGTCCCTGCTGCAGCTAATTGCCCAGACCAGACACTGACATGTCTCTTCTTATGGACATAATGAATTATGAAAGTGACTGAGCAGTCCCCCCACCCTCCCCCTCCTCCTCCTACTCCCTCACACCCCTCAATAAACATGTTTGTTTTGGGTCTGGCTCAACCTCATCCATTAATGTTATTGTTTTTCCTAAACATTACATTGATTCAATTTAACACCAATCAATTTGAAATGGTTCTGACATTCAGATATGACCTTAAAGCGAGGCGATCTAAGAACTATGATTAGGATTAAACTTTCAGCTAATGAGGTGATTTCTCTTCCTGGAAATGCGTCAGACAAGACCCAACAGGAATGGTCAGTAAAAATTAGATCAATTATTGCAAACAGAACAGGTTTAACTTGATTACCCCTTTGCACACGCTAATTTGTGTAATTAATAACCCTGTTTCGACCGGGACAAAGCAGTTTATTAATATCAATCTATATCTGTGCTCCTTGATGAAATGGAATGGGCAGGTCATCCGTTAGGCAGGTAATGTCATAATCAATGGTGCCAAACACGCGTGTTAATTAATACCATTATTAATTGTTACAGTTATAGTTGAATGCTACACGCTGTCAGCTCCATTGTCCTATTATGTATGGCAATCAGCGGATTGGAAATGGCAAACGTAATTAACCATTCAGGCAGGCAGCGCTGGGAATCCAAATGAGACGGTATCAGCTCTGACAGCTGGCAGGCGAAGCACTACACATACTGGCCGTCGAACAAAACCAGCATTATCCACTGACCCGGGAACAACAGGAAAAGGGATGTATCGCAAACGAATAAATACATTCACAGTAGCCGGCCTGCCATATCACACAAAGGCCTGATGAAATGCCTGCTTGATGCCTTTGTGTGGGTACAAGCAGTGTTTCTGCGTTTGTCTGTGCGTTTGGGTGGTGTAGTACTTCAGCATGGCCTCAGAGCCATACAAAATATATTTTAAGTATTTCTGAGCACCTCCAAGACGTATGATACCTACTAATGATCTAGTTACTTCAGACAGAAACGAAAGTAGAGAGGTTAGTCAGGCAGGATGGTTGGGCGTAATTCGCGACAGTCTAGCAATCCAAAGGTGTCAAAGCTAACCGTTCCCTAATTCTTATTCTAAAGTTAGGGCTCTATATTGTTCGTCCAACCATCCCTATGGGAATGAAAAGGGAAAGATAGGGTTTTGGAATAAACGCCGAAAATAAGGTCTGAGGTTAACACAGGCTTAGGAGATCGTATGTGTTTTGTTCTATGAGATAATAGCAGTCAGTTAACATGACCTTTATGAATTATGAAGCCTTTGTTTGATGTATGTTTTTTATTATTACAAAAATTCTTCAAAATGCACAAAAGGTGACGTTAGCTGATGAAGATTACTACAGACCTTATTTTCAGCGTTTATCCAAAAAATTTAATAAAAACGGCATTCATTTTCCTCATAGGCTTTGTCCAACGAACAATGGCGGCGTTAATGCCTGCAAAAAGACGCCATTACTATTTCTCCCTATTCAATCCGCATTGCAGAAGTTCAGCTTTACAGCGTGATTGAAATTTAAAGGCAATGTTCCCGCTTTAGAGGAGACTGCATTCACAGTAAACGCTGCATATGTCGGCTCAATCGGAAATTACCTTTACATTTTTATCGCGGAATCTGTAATGCTTCAGCTTTACATATTGAATAGAGCCCTTAACCGGGGGCATTTCTAGGATTTGAAGACATTTGGGGCTTAGCCCAAAGCCAGTAGGGGGGTCCAGGGGCATTCTTCTCTGGCAAAAATGCATGAATTTAGTACACTACTCAACAACTTCAAATGTAGACTCTGACCTCTCTCTCTCTCTCTCTCTCTCTCTCTCTCTCTCTCTCTCTCTCTCTCTCTGCAGTAATTAGAATCCATAGAGCAGCTTTAAAGGGATAGTCTATTCTGCTCACCCCTCCTCTGCCTCTCTCCATCACTTTCTCTGTGTCTGTTGCTGTCACTCGTCTTCCCTCTTCTGTTGCTGTCTCTTAGTATTCTATGTTGCTGTCTATTGTCTACCCTCTCTCGTCCTGTACTGGTTGTAAAAAGTGTAAAAGTAAACATTTGTTTTATGTAATTTCACAGGCTTTTTCACCTCACCTGCAATTCTTTGAAAACCATGTTTTACTTCTTCACTGTCTGTATTTCACCTGTTATAATTTGTGCAAACGAATTAGAATCTATAGAGCAGCTTGAAGTGATACAGTCTACTGTGTGCTCAACCCACCTCTGTTCTCTTTCCATCTGCTTCTTCTGTCACTTTCTCTGTGTATTTTCTGTTGCTGTCTGTGTCTTGTCTGTTGCTGTCTCAGGTTCTTGTTTGCTACCATCTCCTTTGTCTATCCTCTTCTGTTATGGCCTGTTCTGTTCTTCTGGTGTCTCTCTCTGTCATATCCTACTCTTCTGTTGCTGTCTCTGTGTCTTGTCTGGTGTGTCTCTCTCCATCATATCCTACTCTTCTGTTGCTGTCTCTTTGTCTTGTCTGGTGTGTCTCTCTCCACCATATCCTATTCTTCTGTTGCTGTCTCTGTGTCTTGTCTGGTGTGTCTCTCTCCACCATATCCTACTCTTCTGTTGCTGTCTGTGTCTTATCTGGTGTGTCTCTCTCCACCATATCCTACTCTTCTGTTGCTGTCTGTGTCTTATCTGGTGTGTCTCTCTCCACCATATCCTATTCTTCTGTTGCTGTCTCTGTGTCTTGTCTGGTGTGTCTCTCTCCACCATATCCTACTCTTCTGTTGCTGTCTCTGTGTCTTGTCTGGTGTGTCTCTCTCCACCATATCCTACTCTTCTGTTGCTGTCTCTGTGTCTTGTCTGGTGCCTCACTCCATCATCTACTTGTCTGTTGCTGTCTCTTGTCTGGTGTGTCTCTTTAGTTTTAAAATCCAAAACGGTCAAGGGGACACTGGGGTAGCTTAACTTGTTTTGTGCCTGTGTCTGGGTCACCTAAATCATCCTTTTCCCTACCATTTGCCCCTGGCTGCTGCTGTTCTAAGTGCTTCACTGGCCTGCTTTTCTCATCTGTCCTCCTCCTTGGCTCATCTGAAAAGTAGCAAGGTAGAGGTGCAACATATCATTAGTTAGTTTTAAAGGGTGTCTGCACCTCCTGATTTGGCCTCGTTTTAGATTTGGTTAATTAAGAATGCTAGCGGCCATGACTGAATTCAAACGTGAGTTGGTTTAAGGGTTTGGTTTGACGTGGCTGTCTCGTGTGTGTGATCACAGGTGGGGATATTTTGCCAAATTATTTCACCAATTAGCTTCAGCTTGCAACCTGACTTTGACTTTGGATAGCCTATCTCTGGGGCTAGTTAAGGACCATCAATAAATTACACAATGTACAGTGAGGGAAAAAAGTATTTGATCCCCTGCTGATTTTGTACATTTGCCCACTGACAAAGAAATGATCAGTCTATAATTTTAATGGTAGGTTTATTTGAACAGTGAGAAACAGAATAACAACAAAAAAATCCAGAAAAACGCATGTCAAAAATGTTATAAATTGATTTGCATTTTAATGAGGGAAATAAGTATTTGACCCCCTCTCAATCAGAACGTTTTCTGGCTCCCAGGTGTCTTTTATACAGGTAACAAGCTGAGATTAGGAGCACACTCTTAAAGGGAGTGCTCCTAATCTCAGCTTGTTACCTGTATAAAAGACACCTGTCCACAGAAGCAATCAATCAATCAGAGACCAAATTCTCCACCATGGCCAAGACCAAAGAGCTCTCCAAGGATGTCAGGGACAAGATTGTAGACCTACACAAGGCTGGAATGGGCTACAAGACCATCGCCAAGCAGCTTGGTGAGAAGGTGACAACAGTTGGTGCGATTATTCGCAAATGGAAGAAACACAAAAGAACTGTCAATCTCCCTCGGCCTGGGGCTCCATGCAAGATCTTGAGATCATGAGAACGGTGAGGAATCAGCCCAGAACTACATGGGAGGATCTTGTCAATGATCTCAAGGCAGCTGGGACCATAGTCACCAAGAAAACAATTGGTAACACACTACGCCGTGAAGGACTGAAATCCTGCAGCGCCCGCAAGGACCCCCTGCTCAAGAAAGCACATATACATGCCCGTCTGAAGTTTGCCAATGAACATCTGAATGATTCAGAGGAGAACTGGGTGAAAGTGTTGTGGTCAGATGGGACCAAAATGGAGCTCTTTGGCATCAACTCAACTCGCCGTGTTTGGAGGAGGAGGAATGCTGCCTATGACCCCAAGAACACCATCCCCACCATCAAACATGGAGGTGGAAACATTACCTTTGGGGGTGTTTTTCTGCTAAGGGGACAGGACAACTTCACCGCATCAAAGGGACGATGGACGGGGCCATGTACCGTCAAATCTTGGGTGAGAACCTCCTTCCCTCAGCCAGGGCATTGAAAATGGGTCGTTGATGGGTATTCCAGCAAGACAATGACCCAAAACACACGGCCAAGGCAACAAAGGAGTGGCTTAAGAAGAAGCACATTAAGGTCCTGGAGTGGCCTAGCCAGTCTCCAGACCTTAATCCCATAGAAAATCTGTGGAGGGGGATCAAATACTTTTTTCCCTCACTGTAAATGAGACAATATTTACATGAAGCACACCTTTTAGTTTTCTAATTAAATGCTTTCAATATTTGTATATGAATATCTAAAATGTATAGTTGGTTCATTGAAATTTGGAGCTATTGGAATTTTAACATATTGTCCCATGTACATTGTGTCATTTACTGAGGATCCCTAGCTAGCCCCATAGGTATATCCAAAATCAACCCAAATTTACCACATGCATTACAATCGGGTTGTGTGCAGCTTCACTCCGAATTGATTATTACTTGTGTGCCACCAGCTGTGGGCAGGATTGAAACAAACCCAACCTTCATTTAAGTTGTGATGCAGTCATGACAACAAGTTTTAAAAACTCAGTTTTGGACGAGACAGACTTTATGACCAAAATTATCAAGTTATGACAGTAGAATAAATGTTTCTGACTCATATCAATGCACATAGTCTATTTTCTAAATGAGAAGTTGTTTTTTTAGGGGCAGTTGCTCTTTAAAGTTACTGTATACTGACACGACCAGGGCAACTCAACTGTAAAGACAAATTCAAGTGTCCGCATAACAACGCCCCTAATGCCTAGGGTATATGAATATAAAGAGAGAAATGAGACAAGAAAATGGTATAAGTTATAAGACCTCTATGATTAATTTCATTTAGTCAGTTCTATCAGCTAATGTGAGATTTTTAGATGACATAACAAGGGCCTATGTATTTTCAATGTTTTGTTCACCTACAATCTAACCACAAAGCCGGCCACCTTTTCCTCTCTCTTTTTGGCTCCCCTCCCCCTTCCCTTCTAAGTTAACGTTTTTTTTTTCTTCATATACACATGATAATACATAATATACGCTATTTAGCAAACGCTTTATCCAAAGCGACTTACAGTAATGCGTGCAAACATTTTACGTATGGGTGGCCCCAGGAATCAAACCCACAATCCTGGCGTTGCAAGCGCCATATTCTACCAACTGAGCCATGCAACGAAATGCTTACTTGCAGGTTAACCTCTCAACAATGCAACAATTGAAAAAGTAAGTAGCTAAGTGAATAAAAAGAGTAATAAAAATAAAAGCTCAATTAAGTAATTTCACCAATTAAATAATGGGCAGTTTATTTTTTACATAGCCTATATGGAATAGTTACATAGCCTATATGGAAATAACAGACATGAGCCAAGCATGTTTACCTGTAGAATGGAACAGGTTATAAGACCTCTATGATTCATTTAATTGAGTCAGTTCTACCACCTTAACATCGCTAATTTAAACAGGGTTAAATATAATGTTGTAGTAAAGTTCAGCTTCAGTCTACAGGGGGGCACTTTGTCACTGTCAGAAGATATGTGCTTCAGTCAGAAAAACTTTTTCTCGTCTCTTCGGTCTCAGCTAGCTAGCCAGCCAGACAGTAGCTAACGTAGTGGCTAGCAAGCCAATCTAGCTACAGAAACTAAACCCTTCAAATACACTCGCTGAAAATAAACACTTTTCCTCATGACTTATATCAACATCCTTAGCTTCCCCATTCACTGAATATACTGTTAAATAACTCTGACTGACACTCAATAGATTAAGGATGCTGAACGCTAATGCTATCGTATTAGTGATGTGCGGTTACGGAAATTGATATCAGACTGAAATGTCAAATAAAATTGTAATAATAATAATATATTTGTTTTTTACCATCAAAAGGTTCGGGGCTGGATCAAAAACATCCGGGGCTGAAGCCCGGAAGCTCAGGCCTAATGACGCCACTGCCCTTAACCCAATTCACCTAAGCTGCTGCCTAAATTCACCTAACCTTTGTTTTTTTTTTAGTTCTCCTAACCTTTGTAGTGAGTTCCCCTAACCTGCAACATAAATTCTCCCCATAATTCTCCTTTGTTGTTACCATGCAACAAGCAACCTGGTCTCAGATAAAGACGTGCAATACTAAAAGCCCTCCATGATATATTATAAGTTACGCCATCCAATTCGTATGATACGACCGGGTAAGACGTATGATACTATACGTCCACTAATTCGTTTGATATTGTACGACTGCTATTCCATTCATAATGTAATGTAACATATCATACTAAATGGCATGGCATAGATTTACATACAGAATAATACGAAATTGCCCTGAGACCACATTGCATACTTAGTCTGTCCCCACCCCCCTTCTTTTAATACAGAAATAAGTGCTTTTGTCTTTTCAGAGATGATCACACTCATTTCTCTTCTCACACCTCTCTGAGAGCAGGGCTGAGTTCTCCTTGGTTCTCAGAGACTGTTATTGGTAAACATCTAGACAGTATCTGTCTCTCCATGCTCACTAGGGGCTCTGAAAGGCAGATGCTCTCTCAGAGATCTGTTGTAAACAGAGTAGTTCTAGCCTGCCCTCCTCCGCACCCCCCACATGACATGTACTTCTTAGAAGTACCATCCTGGAATGTGTATATTCAGAGGCCACCATACAACCCAAACAAGAGGTATTCTGTGTCCATATTGCTTCAGTTAAGACCAAAGGCCAATCACTCAGCATGTGCTTTGCTGATGTTATGACGTCTGATGTCTTGGGTCTTGGTATTTGCAGATGGTCAACTGTAAATAGCACATTTAAAAACTCTGTAAAAAGAAACTCCAATTATGGGTTTCAATCAGAGCTCTAATGTTATTAACACCATAAGTAAGAACAAGAGTTTGATCATTGTTTGGGTTTTAATTATTAACCTTTGCATTTAATTTCACATCAAATCAAATCAAATTGTATTTGTCACATGCGCCGAAGACAACCGGTGTAGACCTTACAGTGAAATGCTTACCTACAAGCCCTTAACTAACAATGTAGTTTTAAGAAAGAATACCAAAAGAAATCACAAAAAAATACAATATAAAATAATACGAAATAAAAGTTACAAATAATTAAAGAGCAGCAGTAAAAATAACAATAGCGAGGCTATATACAGGGGGTACCGGTACAGAGTCAATGTGCGGGGGCACCGGTTAGTCGAGGTAATTGGGGTAATATGTACATGTAGGTAGAGTTATTAATGTGACTATGCATAGATAATAAACAGAGTAGCAGCAGCATAAAAGAGTGGTGGGGGGGCAATGCAAATAGTATGGTACCTTTGATTAGATGTTCAGGAGTCTTATGGGTTGGGGGTAGAAGTTGTTTAGAAGCCTCTTAGACCTAGACTTGGCGCTCCGGTACCACTTGCCGTGCGGTAGCAGAGAGAACAGTCTATGACTAGGGTGGCTGGAGTCTTTGACAGTTTTTAGGGCCTTCCTCTGACACCGCCTGGTATAGAGGTCCTGGATGGCAGGAAGCTTGGCCCCAGTGATGTACTGGGCCGTACGCACTACCCTCTGATCACATGATCAGTCTATCATTTTAATGGTAGGTTTATTTGAACAGTGAGAGACAGAATAACAACAAAAAAATCCAGAAAAACGCATGTCAAAAATGTTATAAATTGATTTTGATTTTATTGAGGGAAATAAGTATTTGACCCCTCTGTAAAACATGACTTAGTACTTGGTGGCAAAACCCTAGTTGGCAATCACAGAGGTCAGACGTTTCTTGTAGTTGGCCACCAGATTTGCACACATCCCAGGAGGGATTTTGTTCCACTCCTCTTTGCAGATCTTCTCCAAGACATTAAGGTTTCGAGGATGACGTTTGGCAACTCGAACCTTCAGCTCCCTCCACAGATTTTCTATGGGATTAAGGTCTGGAGACTGGCTAGGCCACTCCAGGACCTTAATGTGCTTCTTCTTGAGCCACTCCTTTGTTGCCTTGGCCGTGTGTTTTGGGTCATTGTCATGCTGGAATACCCATCCACGACCCATTTTCAATGCCTTGGCTGAGGGAAGGAGGTTTTCACCCAAGATTTGACGGTACATGGCCCCGTCCATCGTCCCTTTGATGCGGTGAAGTTGTCCTGTCCCCATACCAGAAAAACACCCCCAAAGCATAATGTTTCCACCTCCATGTTTGACGGTGGGGATGGTGTTCTTGGGGTCATAGGCAGCATTCCTCCTCCTCCAAACATGGCGAGTTGAGTTGATGCCAAAGAGCTCGATTTTGGTCTCATCTGACCACAACATTTTCACCAAGTTCTCCTCTGAATCATTCAGATGTTCATTGGCAAACTTCAGACGGGCATGTATATGTGCTTTCTTGAGCAGGGGGACCTTGCAGGCGCTGCAGGATTTCAGTCCTTCACGGCATAGTGTTACCAATTGTTTTCTTGGTGACTATGGTCCCAGCTGCCTTGAGATCATTGACAAGATCCTCCCGTGTAGTTCTGGGCAGATTCCTCACCATTCTCATGATCATTGCAACTCCACGAGGTGAGATCTTGCATGGAGCCCCAGGCCGAGGGAGATTGACAGTTATTTTGTGTTTCTTCCATTTGCGAATAATCGCACCAACTGTTGTCACCTTCTCACCAAGCTACTTGGCGATGGTCTTGTAGCCCATTTCAGCCTTGTGTAGGTCTACAATCTTGTCCCTGACATCCTTGGAGAGCTCTTTGGTCTTGGCCATGGTGGAGACTTTGGAATCTGATTGATTGATTGCTTCTGTGGACAGGTGTCTTTTATACAGGTAACAAACTGAGATTAGGAGCACTCCCTTTAAGAGTGTGCTCCTAATCTCAGCTCGTTACCTGTATAAAAGACACCTGGGAGCCAGAAAACTTTCTGATTGAGAGGGGGTCAAATACTTATTTCCCTCATTAAAATGCAAATCAATTTATAAAATTTTTGACATGCGTTTTTTGTTGTTATTCTGTCTCTCACTGTTAAAATAAACCTACCATTAAAATTATAGACTGATCATTTCTTTGTCAGTGGGCAAACGTACAAAATCAGCAGGGGATCAAATACTTATTACAGTTTTTAATGTCCCGTTGGTAGGATATTCGTGCCTGTAGTTCGTTCATTTTATTATCAAGCGATTGTAAATTGACCAATAGTATCGATGGCAAAGGCAGATTAGCCACTCGTCGCCGGCTCCTTACCAAGCACCCCGATCTCCTTCCATGATATCTCCTTTTCTTTCTACTGCGAATGACGGGGATGAGGGCCCTGTCGAGTGTCTGGAGCAAATCCCTCTCGTCCGACTCATAAAAGAAAAATTATTCGTCCAGTTCAAGGTGAGTAATCGCTGTTCTGATGTCCAGAAACTCTTTTCAGTCATAGGACACGGTAGCAGCAACATTATGTACAAAATAAGTTACAAACAACGCGAAAAAAACACACAAAATAGCACGGTTGGTTAAGGGTCCATAAAACGGCAGCCATCCCCTCCGGCGCCATCATCAGTTTGGAATGGAAAGTGAATTTGACATGAGGAGGCACTGTTCAGGGCAACTGTGCTATATTAGAAATGGTATAGAAACTCTGAGTTTCTCCTATCCAACATACATTATCCACCATACAGCAGACAGATGGTATTGGTGCAAACTTCTTCCAGGAACAGTAAGACAGGACTGAGAAAGTGGGTGGCTGAGGGGGAAAACATGCACACGTGGTCACACACACATGCACGCTAACAAAATGGCTACACAGACTGAGTCGACCTTTGTTTTTTATTCTTATTTTTAAGTCTATGCACACTCACTGGGCCCTGCACTCTACACACTGATACTCCAACACACATACAAACACTCACTCCATCAGTTGCTTACACACACATAATATGCACATACATTTACACTGACTCTATATCCTGATGCCTAGTCACCTCACCCCTATACATATCTACCTCTAATGATCCAGTATCCCTTCACATTGTGAATATGCTACCGAAACTGACCCTGTATATAGTATGCTTACTTACTTTATCGTGTTCTTCTTATTTCTTAATCTTGTGTGTTGTTATTTGTAGTATTACATTGTTATTGATTTCTGCATTGTTGGTGTTAGAGCTTGGAAGAAAGGCATGTCACTGTACTTGTGCATATTTAATCTGGAAAGCAGCTTGCGTGCCAATAATAATAATAATAATAATATGCCATTTAGCAGACGCTTTTATCCAAAGCGACTTACAGTCATGCGTGCATACATTTTTGTGTATGGGTGGTCCCGGGGATCGAACACACTACCCTGGCGTTACAAGCGCCGTGCTCTACCAGCTGAGCTACAGAGGACCACAAATCCAGTCAGCACCTGTAAACAATGCAGTGTTAAAGGTATCAGCAGGAGGGGAATAGGCAGTACACAGGTGTGTGGGCCTACATGCACACTACCAGTCCCACCCCACCCCATCCCACTGCCATTGCCACCACGTCTTGCTGTCACCCCCAGCCCTCTTAGCATTACAGGTGCCATACGGACCCCCAGTGTGGCACACCCAGAGGGGGCCACTGGCCCAGCCTGCCCCCCCCCCCTCTCTCCGTACACACACACACTACAGAGCAGTGATGGCCAATAAAAACACTTCACACCTTAAGTGGAAGATACGACCTTAAATATTTTACACACATCCTGCATATGCAATTTGCCCACACCTGGCTGTTAGGAGGAACAACATCTGGCAACGGTTGCTTTAGAGGCAATTCATTATTCTCCCTGTGACTAGCGTCCTCCTACTGAACATCATTTCAGAGGGGGGAGTTGTTGTGTAAGCAGCACAGGTATGTGAAGAGATACATACGTAAGCGAGTGAACCGGTTCATCGGTAAAGAGCAGAAGGGAGGTGTAGTACTTGACCCTCATGTTGCATCAAATAGAATATAATGTTTTCTGTTACAAGACGCATGCGTCATTCCTACATCAAAATGTCGAGGTATGATTACAAACTAATTTTGTTGGGGAATAATATTTGAATCAGAATAGAGTTGGAGTAGTTTCTCTGTGGCAAAAACAAGTAATTGAATTAAGTATGAAAAATAACTGCCTCTGCAGCTGGCCATTTGAACAGGATTGCGAATGAACGGAAACTACCTTACAACACAGATATTTAAAAGGTCTCAAAGTGATTGAAGAACTGCAGAGTTAATACTTTCAGTTCTAAACATTAGTTTGATTGCACTGCTTTGACTTCATCAGACTGTGACCTTTAAAGCCACTAAATAAAACCCCTTATCACAATAGAGTTAAAACAGCGCCTAAGTGGTATATTGAGTTAGGACTGATTGGCTTGAAATTGTTCTCTCTCAGCACCCTTTTCATCTTTAGTGTCGGAAATCACTGTTTTCCTGTTGTCAGAATGGGCTTTAACATTTACCTTCTCTCTCCAGACTCTGATAGGATTTCTTTGTTTACTGGCAGTCTTTCCCATGGGAATGAGAGTGGATTTCAAGTTCAATGCTGAGTGTGAACCAACCATTCTGCATTCCTGACAGGCAGCAGAATCACTACCTGATGTGATGGGAGGCTGTTTACAATAAAACCATAGCGCCCATGTCTTCTTCAAGGTCCCGTGCATGGTGTAGATGTGAGAATACCGAGAACAACATCAGACAATCTTGGGAAAGTATCAAAAAAAGAACAAAATAGTCCCATATTTTAACTTGGGACTGACTATTATGAGTGAGAAAGAACAGGAAATTCAGACATTAAAAAATACATCAAACACAACACCAAAATAAAGTGAGAGAGTGATCCTGAGTGTGTCTGTCTGGGCTTCTGTTGTGTGTGACTGTACCGTTAGGCCACAGGGGTTGGAGAAGAATATAGCCTGGGTGGTTCGAGCCATGAATGCTGATTGGCTGACAGCCGTGGTATACCACGGGTATGACAAAACATTTATTTGTACTGCTCTAATTACGTTGGTAACCAGTTTATAATAACAATAAGACACCTCGGGGGTTTGTGATATATGGCCAATATACCAGGGCTAAGGGCTGTATCCAGGCACTCCGCGTTGCGTCATGCTAAGAACAGCCCTTAGCCGTGGTATATTGGCCATATACCACACCCACTCGGGCCTTATTGCTTAAATATAGCCTGGGATCCACAATGAATATCGCTGTGTTTCACTTCACGAAAACAGCACAGTAGTAAAAGCAATATTCTGTGTTGTTAGCAGGCTAGGTAAATTCTAGGTTTTTCCAGAGGCCCAATCCACCAGTGTAATACTTGCTCCTGTCCAGTGGAGAGGCTATAGGTGGTAGACCCTGCCCCTTCCCCAGCAGCCCCAACCCAGCGGTGTTGGAGGACCACTGGCTTTTTATCATAAACACAGCCCAGCCCAGAGAGGTCCATCTGCTTGGATTTTATTTAGCAATCTCCCCCAGGGCCTCTGAGCTAGAGTGAGAATAACAATACTTGAGCCCATCTGCTCCTGAAGTACCAGTCCCGGCTAAATTATCACACGCTACGAGCGGCTGGCATATGCTGTGGCATTAAGATACAAGAGGGCATTGTGGCGCCAGCTGTTGTGTTGACAAATACTTATCTGGCACTTCTGAAGTCAGCTTGCTAAGCTGGTTTCAAGTTTGACTAAAAACTAAATGGGTGTAAGGTGTGTAAGAGGGTTCCTGTGGGGGAAATGCATGTATAATATAGGTTGATTTATCTCTTTGTTGCTAAGTGTCTGGGGAATTGGGTCATAGGGTATATGGAACTTAATCCCAACATATAGGCCACGTGGATAATAACAATGAAAAGCCAGTCACACAAGTGGTCAAACAAACTGCCATCTTGAAACAGATCTTTGTCATCCTGAATGTTAAGAATAACAGGTTGTGATCATATTGTACCCAATTTGTATTTATTTTCTAGACAGCAGACGATTGACTGTGGTTTTAAAGAGGCCTAAACTGGGCCCTATATTGTAATAATCCTATGACTAAAGGCATAAACCCACTTGCTCACACATTGTCAGCAACTGCTCAAACACAGATGAGAGACTTTTCTCAAGAGCTTGAAATACTGCAGTGCTCACAGACAGGCACTGCAAGTCACTCACTGAGCTGGAAATGTACCTATGGGTTAAACTCTTCCCACTGGGCACACACTGGTTGAATCAATGTTGTTTCCACGCCATTTTAAATAAGTTACGTTGAACCACTTCGAATAGACGTTGAATTGAAGTCTGTGCCCAGCGGGTTATGACTAATCCAAAAAGTATACCCTTTCCACTATTTTAACAATGATTTATCAGAGGTATGTTAAAATTATTTCTGCCTTTTCCAGTGGGGACTGTAGTTTGAGGTGAGAAAGAGAAGAAAATAGAACCTTGTGTTCCCTGTGCTGTCTAGGCCTCGAGCCCCCAGTCTGACCTGTGGCCAGCTGCTATGTCTCTGCCCATGGGGAGGTTAGTCCCATCTGCACGCCGTCTCTCTGACAGACGCATTGACCAGAGCAGCGCTCCCGCTGTGCTGAGCCCCTGCAGAGACACCATGCTAATGAGACCCGCACCTCTGTGACAGGTGAGGACACGGACACACACCAGAGCCGTCATTAAGCTACACGACAAGCGTACCGCAATGCACTCAGACGCAACAAACAAAGCCAACTGCCATCAGACGCATACGGCAAACATCTCCAACACACAAATAAACACTTTTCATTCCTTTCAAAACATAGGTTTTAATTTAGTTAACATTTACGAGAACAGCACTGACATTAATTTCCATCCGTTATATACGTTTTATACTGTACAGATAGATGCACAAGTCAATGTTTATAGATCTCCATATCAGAGACTCACAGGCTCCCATGGAGTAAAGAAAGTCCTCCTGTCTGTCTGTGACGAGCATTAAACTTCAGCAGTGCAGAAACAAGCGCACACAGTAATATTGTCCCCTTTGGGGGTCCCTGGGAAAACAATCACAATGGGGCTTTGTGGAGGTTGTAGTCATCTGGAAACTAGCATTGAACCTCCCAATCAGGCCTCCATCATGACATTAAACTACACTACCCAGCATGCCACTGGTGGTAACATTCAGTAGTATTAATGGGACAGCATGAATCACAAGAACTCACTTCAATATCTGGTGAGAGATGAGAGGAGGAGTACCAGAAAGCTTATATTTAATATATATTATTTATTTCCTTAAAAAAAAGGAAATACGATAATGTAAATATATTTTGATTAAAATATAATTAGGCATTTACTGTTTTTTGAAGTTATTTGATTTTGATCCATGGTTGGGGAGTTGACTGTCACAAATGTATGAAAAAGACACAAAAGGCTAATACTGTTTGTCTCATCAGATAGATAGGTCTTGAGAATGACAAATGCCAAGCAGGGGTTTGCTATGTCTTGAGTGCAGTTAAAAGTTTAGATATAAAATAATTTAGTTTTCTGACACACAACGCCTTCAGACTTACAAAACAGAAAAATCTAAATTGAAAAGTTCAGCTGAATTTTTCCACAACAAACTGTTAATTCAAAAACACCTGCCAGGCTTTACAGTACCTCACCTGTCCTCTTGACTGCATGGAGAACTGTCAAACAACCGGCTATACCGAGGTATAATAGGGAAATATGCAACCCAAGGTATTCTGGTTGATCCTAATGCTATAGTCCGTTGACATAAATATACTGTTGGTGGTGGTACACATCTGACACAATGGATCATGGTACTAAGGAGGTCTTAAGACAAGCTGTTTAAACAGTATCCACAGTTGGTTGAGGGTTTTGAACATGGCATTATTTCCACTATGAGTTGAATTATGGAGAGCTCCCATCTCTTACACTGATTAAGAAAAGCAGGACTCCCCCTGCTTTAGGTAAATGAGGTGGCCTCTGTCCTTCCATTAACACGGCTTGTTTTTGTTTTGCATGTTTAGTCAGCCGAGACGAGCATGTCGTCCCCTTCTCTCGCTCTCCTTCTCCCTCTCTCTCCTTCTCTTCCTCTCCACAGGGAGAGAATAATATTCAGCGGGCTTCTCGTGTCTCCATCGACCACCGAACCCCCACCACTCAGCTACGAGGCACAGGGAAGCTACTGACGGCAAGATCAGCTTGTTTTGTTGTTCACCACAGAGGGAAAACATGAAGAACAACACTTCAACAAATGCACAGTGCAAATAAGCTTTTTTCTTTTCTCTTTTAGTCTCTTCACTTTGGGCAGAGTAGACTGAGGAGACAGGGGCAGGCATTGAGGAGGTGGTGGTGGGGACTGAGGGAGAGAGCTCTGGACTGCAGCTCTCCCGTCTGTCTGTCTGTCTGTCTGGGAGTCTCCTGCCCCGGGGGCTCTACTTGTACAGGCTCATGGTGGGGCTCTGGTACATGCACATGTAGGCGTCACACAGCAGACGGCGGGCCTGGCCCTGGATGCTCTTGGGGTCCAGGGCGTGCAGCTCCTCAGGGGTCATCTTCAGATAGGCCCCCACCTCCGGACACGGAGACACCTGGGGGATGTTGAAGCCATTCTGCCCTCCTATGGAACAACAAACACACAGAGCACTCAGAACTGTGGTATTAAAGCAATGACAAGTGTTCTAGTTATATTTCTATGTAATATAATTTCTATGTGTGATTTGAGGGATATACCTAAAGCTTGAATCCAAAATATTTACTATTGAACTGAATATCTATTCATAATTATGAACAATGAGACAAACGGCCAATATCGGAAAAATACCTGGTTTGACAGTTCATAATAATTTTGTAAATGATTCAAAATATTGTTTCCCCAACAATACAAAAGACTAAATTATCCAATACACATTTCACCGACAATAAAAAAAAACTAAAAGTCATCCAATAACTCCTAAAGAAGACTTTTCTCCCCATACCGTCGCGGTCGGCCATACTGTCGAAGAAGAGCCATGCGGAGTCTTGGTGGCCGTACTTGACGAAGGCCACGTAGTGACTGGTCTCGATGCAGAGCACGGCGAACAGCTCCATCCGCTGGCGAGGGAAGCTACCCTGCCGCCACACACCCTCCTGCAGCTCCTTGGGGACGGACAGCTTCCCGTGGCGATGGGACTTCCTCCTCGGGTGGAGGTGAACCTGAGGGAACACACACACACATAATGGTTGTAAATAAGTATTTATCTATTTCTTGGGGATTTTGTAAGTATTTCTATGCAATAGTTATAAATATGTCTAATAACAGTTATCATAGATCGATGGCAACTACAGTGTAAAGAATAAACTGAAGAATAACAAGTTTCACAATTCATGAGTTTTTTAAATTAATTACGCATATATTCACTGAGAGTTTAGGCAAAAATATTCACAAATGTGCCTCAAAGTTCGAGGTAAATATTTCCACTTTTGTCTTGAGCTATAAGTTATTTAAGGAATAAGGCACGAGGGGGTGTGGTATATGGCCAATATACCATGGCTAAGGGCTGTTCTTACGCAAGACGAAACATGGAGTGCCTGGATATAGCCCTTAGCCGTGGTATATTGGTCATATACCACAAACCCCTGCGGTGCCTTATTGCTATTATAAACTGGTTACCAATGTAATTAGAGCAGTAAAAATAAATGTTTTGTCATACCCGTGGTGTACGGTCTGATATACCACGGCTGTCAGCCAATCAGCATTCAGGGCTCAAACCACCCAGATTTATAATATAATTTAGAAAGTTACATGAAACTCAGTCATTCCTTAGGACTTGTCGCCCCCAAGTGGATTGTACTGGAACTACACTGCTTTACAACTACTGCAAGTCCCTGATGAGATCCCCTTAGTTTCTATGTTGGTGAAATGGCGCTCTCTGTCTGTTACCTGTGTATTGCACTTTTCACAGAACTGTTTTATCTTCCCGGCAGTGATGTCACCGTCCTCGTAGCACTCCCTGCATTCATACAGAGCCAGACCCCCGCAGATTCGACACTCCCTGGGAGCTGAGAGAGAAACACAAGGTTGAGGGTTAAGACTATACACACCCACACACAACCATATGTCGATGGAGAACAGTAGATTTCTGATATGGAAAACAGTTCCATCACA
This sequence comes from Coregonus clupeaformis, assembly GCF_020615455.1. NCBI lineage: Eukaryota > Metazoa > Chordata > Actinopteri > Salmoniformes > Salmonidae > Coregonus > Coregonus clupeaformis. The sequence continues at coordinate 46,654 of NW_025534543.1, read as the reverse complement.
TTCAATAATGATAATCCAACTTCAACCACATTCAAATAAAATACATTTTTACGCACTGTCTTCAAGTAAGTCTGTGATGTCTAACTCTAGTGAGGGGAAGATCTTGTTGAACATCTTGAAGTCCTTCCCAAAGCGAGGCATCTGGATGATAAGGCATGAAGGAGCCTGAACAGAGAGAAGAGAAGAAGCATGAAGTCACTTACTGAGGAACAGCTGTTACATAACAAACAAATCCTGAATATAAAGCACCGGATTGGTGACAGCAGAGCAAACAACATCCCACTTAAATTCCACAAAAGAGAACTGTATGTGGTCTACACTATATTCTACAAAGTCACACCCAACTGAATACAAGCTACTGATCCTGCCAATTTCCATTGTAGCTCAGCCTTTCATTGATTAACTCAGCTAATCATTAGAATTGATAGTCAAGTTGACTCTCCCTTCATGCTCCTAGAATGAATTGCTTCTTGATTGCAATCAGCAAATGATTCAACCCTGCGCAACCCAACCACTGACAGACAGCCAGACAGACATAGACATACAGACAGACAGATCACCTCAGCAAACTTGAGGTCACTGTTGATGAAGGACCACTCTATGAGCTGCTGGCTGGTTGGCACGCCCACTTTGTCCTTCTTATCCATGAAGATCTGGTAGAAGTAGCAGTCCTGAACCTTCTGACCTGCCGACCTAGACACGACAGATACAAACAGGATATAATGTGTAAGAATACATGGGAAATCGTACTAATTTGAGCTCAGCTTAGATTTATGTCTAAATATTCTTAAATGTGTATACTATTTACATTTTAGTCATTTAGCAGACGCTCTTATCCAGAGCGACTTACAGTTAAGTGAGTGCATACATTTTCATACTATTTGCAGAAATACTTTAGATAAGCAATAACAAGAGGATATGTTTATGAGTATGTTTAATGTAGACTGACCTCAGCTTGAGTAAGGGGTCCACCCTCAATATGTGATGGAACAGAATATTGAGGAACTCCTCAGGATCTGTGAGGTGAAAGGTGAACATTCAGTTTATAAGACATTTAAAAATATTTAGAACAAGTTTATGACATTTATAACAAAACCCCAACACTTTCATATTTTGATAAAGGCATCAGACACCTTTTTCTTCAGATGTGAACCCTGAGGCAGCTTCTACCTTCTCCAGTATCCTTCTGAGCTTCATCACTTTAGTGGCGCACACATATCCGTGTCTACAAGACAAATGGAAATAGAATCAGAGGATCTCACAGTTATGATACTGTGTCTAGAAAACTAATTAAAGTGTTTATAAAATCACATGTTAAGCATTGGTTTGCCACATTACATTATCCTGAATGAATGTGTCTGTGAACAAAACACGAAGAGCAATTTCCTACTTACATGCGCAGGGGGTTGACTATCTCTGTGCGCAGCAGCTCCTGTGTCTCTCGGTAATACTCTACGTCAGTCTTGGACCTCGGCCTCAGCAGAACCGTGTCCAGGACTGAGCTGAAGGAGAAGAGACTAAAGAGGGGAAAGAGAAAAGAAACCATTTATTTTCCCTGTTGAGAGACTAAAAAGACTATGAAGTACCTTAGTGTGATTGTTTTCAATTAAAAATGGTCCAAAAGAAACAAAAATGGCTTCTTAGCAAATTCTCAAGCAATACTTTTGCTAGGACTGTCTGGGAGTGGTCTGAGTGGGGAGGGGTGAGAGGTTTGGATCTCTTTATTATTGGTCTATTAACTAATTTACCTAAAACTCCATCCCACCAAAACAGGCTTTATTCCAGTATTATATTAAAACAGTATTATTCCAACCTCATAATGTCTAAATATATTTATAAAACACAGGAAAATCAAATTTTTTACTACGCTGGGCCTTTAACTACAGTGACATAGGAATGAGGAGGTTAAGAACTCGCAAAGAAGAAGAAAACTCAAAGAGATCTCTCTCCTATGTCCTTACCAGAAGAGTGTGGAGTCCAGGTAGCAGGAGTTGTAGTGGCCCTGGATACCTTTCTTCTTGCCCACCATGACGTCCAGACCATCATTCTCAGTGCGTGGAGGAGTGTTCTCATGCACCACCTCACTCAGATAACCCCCGAAAGCTGGACAGACACAAACAGTGAAGATTAAGTTGACAATCCTGGGCAGGACTGCTTAGCTGGGAGGAAATGTCCCCATATTGCTTTTACCCGTCCAATCCTAGGGAGTATCTAGGGAGTAGGGGCTAGGGGTCAATTTGTAATTCAGCGCAGGACTGACAGGTGACACCAGTGACTCACCGATAGAGTTGCATCTCTCTATGGGGTTGGAGGAGTGATGTAGGGACGGAAAGCGGGAGTCAGGCCGGCAGCATTTCAGCTTCACAAACAGGGCCTTCTTGGGCGCGCAGCTGAAGTAGCGGGTACCTTGAAAGGTGCCGTCTGTACAGCCAACACACTCTTCCTCCTGAGAGAGCAGAACCAGACAAGGCCATCATGATGTTATCAGTGCAGTTAGCCGTATGCTATTAGACTAAACATATAGCTAGTAATGACCAGTATGAAAAATGTATGCACTCACTAACTGTAAGTCGCTCTGGATAAGAGCGTCTGCTAAATGACTAAAATGTAAATGTAAAATGTAAATAAACATGTTATTCCAAACCGTAGCAAACAATGGATTTGGATGATTCTACTATTCATTTTAAAACAACGTTGTTTCACTGATGGTTTCCTTAAATCCTTAATTCACTTGTTGTGACAATGTTATTGGGGAAAACACAAGACAAAATAGCCAGGTCTCAGAAGCTACAAAGAGACAATCCTTCCTGTCAGTGTAATGATCTCTCACCAGCTCCAGGCCAGCCAGTGGCTCCGGTAGTCCCGGGGGCAGCCCCACCCAGCGGATGACCCCACACAGTGGCGGGTTCTCCTTCACCTCCACCAGGGACCCCACCTCCAGACCAGGCACACCCCCACCCCCGCGAGAGTTGGGAGGAGAGGGGGGCCGCGGGGAGGGAGGGGTAGGGGAAGGGGGCTCTGGCATCTGCATCTGCTCTCCCATCACTGACTGGACGGAGAGGGAGAGGGGTCCATGGCTCATGCTGCCATTGGGCCCAGTCTTACAGCTCAGGCTGAAGGGCAGGGAGTGGAACTTGTTGTCATTGGACAAGGAAGCAGAGGGCGGGGCCCTGGTAGGAGGAGTGGCTTCATTGAAGTCAGGGGGCGTGTCTGTGAGGGACTTGGCAGGGTCCTCCCCGACTGCAGAGGAAAACAAAAGACTGACAATCAATTTTCACTGCAGCAGATATTACACTGACAGAGAGCTTCTAGCAATGTGGACTCATCAGATATTAATTCTACTTTGTCGTGAACATTTGCCAACGTTCTGAATAGGGAGAGTCTAGGTGGTGTCACAGCTTCAGATCAGCATTAGCAGACCAAATATAACGTTGGCTTATAACACTTTCACTATAAAGTGTATACACATTTTTACATTCACTGTAAACAGAACCACAAAATATACCTTGTGTGACACAAGGACGTTTTTATTTACCTCCCATGGGAGTCGAAAATGTAAATATTTGTGTCACTGTGAGCATGTTGAGAAAATCTAAATGCCTCCACATGGAGACAGCCACAGAATAAACCAGAAGAGAGATGGGTGAGTCACAAGATCCTCACATCACCAACGGAAAATAATACAATCCACCACCACATATGAATATGATGGACCGGAACATATGGGGAGAAGGCAGTGATGAGAAACAAAAGAGGTGATGAAACAGAACAGAGAGAGCAGCTGTGACAGGATTGCTCTCATTCCTGCAACATAGAGGAGTCATCTCCACTAGGTCTTCCTCACCCTAGAGTCCACTGATAGCTCCATAACTTTACACAGGCTTTACATGGCTCAATCATTTTCAATCCCTTGGTTTCCTTGTCAATTATCCATTCATCACCACCATGCTGTAAGGAACATGATCATCACCACAGATGAAGACAATGGTACAACTTTTACCTTCCTAAACTACCCCACACCATCCCCCATAAAACATATCCATGTCCTCACTTACACCCAGCACTGAAGGCTTTCACTAATGCTTACAGGAAACTATCAAGAATAAAGTACAGCACTTTACCTAATTTAATTATTCTGAGAGAGAATACAAGTAAGAAACGTTACTTCTGTCCACTTTTATTAAAGCATTATTAAAAGCCTTTTTGTGATTTAATGAAGACCTCACAGTCAATGGGAATGAATAGAGAGAGGACTCTCAGTGAATGGTCTTGATTAGGGCCGGGACGATACCAGTTTCGTGGCAAGGAAACAAAACAATAAGCGGATTTCACTTCTTTAGTAAAACAGAACCTCATTATGTTGTCAACCAGTCATATTTATTTATTTTCCAAGCTATAGAACACATTATTTTACATACACAGCAGGTATTTTAAAGGACCAAAGAGTTTGACCTGCTTCGTGTTGTCATTTCTGCCATGGAAAAAATATATCTCGATACTGGTATCGTCACAGCCCTAGTCTTGATAGCAAGCTACTTAATCAAATCACGGTAAGATTTAAATAACAATGTAATGTTATCTACCAAAACAATACAATAATTAAGTTAAAGCTCAAACGCATTCTTTATTTGTTCACTGATTGGTAAATTAATCCTGTAGATCAACCATGCATTAACAGGACCCTGCTATCAAGACAGTTGGGAGTCTCAGTACTGTATCTTGCTGGTGTTTTACCTTCATCAATGTACCATGTGCTTTTGGATTTGGCCTGGACTGGGTGGTCAACAGAGCTGCCATTTAAAGTATAATAAAACTCTGACTTGCTTCTACTCCCACACTGAAGACCTAAGCCTGGAGATAACACAAGTCAACAGAGAAACAGAAAAGAAGCAGGTGTGTGTTTGCTGTGTGTGTTTTTGGCTGGTTGTTCAAAGCAGACACTGTCATTAATGACAGCAGGATGGGTGTGGAGAGGAGAGAGAGAGAGAGAGAGAGAGAGAGAGAAAGGGATAGAGAGGCGAAACGGGGAGGCAGATCCTCAGCACACTGAGCAGTTCAGTAGCCATGCAAGGAACACAACGGTTCAGTAACTCTCACCACTCCACTCCATACCATTCACATAAGCTCTGGAATCCAAATTGGACATTCACACAAAAGGAATCTGGCAAAACGTCTTACATTTTCCAAAACTCAGTCATCATGACTTATTGATATGATTTCCCTCACAACATTCCAATGACAGAACCCTCAGCTAATATCACGTCAGCACACTAACACCATGTTAAAGTGTTATAGTGTTAGCTAGTACATGCACTTGAAGCCAGCAGCAGTACCTTTGCTCTTTGGTTTGCTTTGGCCAGAGGACGACTTGTCACTGCTGCTGCCTCTGGGGGCAAAACTGTGCTTCTGCAGCCTCTGGTCCTGCATGGAGTACTCTGTAAACACAGAGCCCAGTATAACAACAGTGTTCAACAACACTGATATACACATCCCCCTGTGCAAAAACAAGTGAAAACCCTACAGTTCACAGCTGTGTGTCTTGTTGCAGGTGCTGGTTCTGGCAGGTATACAGTAATACACCACACACAAACAAATCAATAAAACCAATGGCTAGAACAAAGAGGCTGAGAGGAGCAGCATCTCACTTGACTTTCAAAAACAAGCAGAGCCGTCAAACAAAAGAGCCTCTGTTACTGATGCTGCTGCCATTAAACACTAACACACAACACTCCGCTTAGTGCTACTGTGTTCACTCACCCCCCACCATAAATACTACACTCATAACTGCCTAACTGACTATATGGCTAACTGACAATACTGAAGCTTCTTCAGTTAAGGGAGAGAATATTTCAAAAATATCTATTTGCACTTGATGAAATTGTTATGAATTGAAATATCAATACACATTCGATGTGAGAGAAAAAGGAGAGAATAGACTACCGGACCGCCGACTCACCTGGCATTACGTCACAGATGGGCACTAGACGGGTGTGCTCCAGACTGGCGAAATTACACAGCAGCTTCCCGTCGATAACGCCATCCCAGTCCCCAATAGGATTGTCCTGGAAGAGTCGGAGACAGCAACCGATTACTCCTGCGGGCGTTCCTCATCTCCTAAAACCTGTACTTACAGTCCCAGTCTCAGTCTCAGCAGCAGCACTGGCATTACTACTACAGCTCTTCTCTATCCAGTCAACTACCCCCTCCACCCAGTAATGGGCCTCCGTCTGCACTTCAACTCCCCTCTTAACCTTCCCTCCCTACGTTTCTCAAATGTACCTCCCCGCGTCTTCAAAACAGAGGGGTTATTCCAATCCCCAGGAAGCAGGGTCAAAGTTCTCCAGTACTGGTTGCCCCACTCCACCACACTAATGTATGTACTCTTGGAATGTTGGCCCCATTGTGGGCTAAAATAGATCCAAATAAACAAAACCGTTACACGAATATAGTCTTAACACTAAGCTGTTTTGTATATGGCCTGTCAGTGTTGTTGATTCTCTCTGCGTGCTGGGCGAGGCTGGAGCAGAGCGGACGGAGCAGTGGACTCTCCTCTCCTTTCCTCGGCTGCCCGGCCAACCCGCTGGCCCTGTGCCATGCTACTGGTCATACAGCCCAGTGCTGTAGCTACGTCTCCAATGGCACCCTATTGCCTATTTAGCTGCGCTACATTTGAACAGAGCCCATTGAGCTCTGGTCAAAAGTAGTTCACTGCATAGGGAATAGGGTGCCATTGGGGGCTCAGCCTGCATCTTTACCTCACTCCCCAGCTCCCCGCGTGACTACTGCCCTTTGTGTGTGTCCCAGGCCAGAGTAGACTGAGTGGGCTCCCTGCTGCTGCTGCTACTAACAACCAGCAGTCAAATGCCTCTGTCATTATGCATGTTCCCTATCCTTAACTGCTATGCTATCTGATTACATTGGCAACAGTAAACATCGACACCAGCAGCTGGTTGTTAGACTGCTAAATAAATAATATTAATGATCTTTGCTTTTCTGGATAGACAATAATCAAATCACACAAACAACCTTACATGGGCTACTTGAACTAGGCTCTTGCTTAACTTGAGATGTAATTTATAAGTGGTTAGCCATGTTCTATAAATATAGCATTATTATATAATATTTAGGGTGGACATTTCACCTTCACCTAGTGTTAACAGCATTTACATTGCCAGTCTGCCATTCTACAGCACACAGGAGCAGGTTGTACTCAGTGAGGCCCCTGTATGGGACCAGCGTCTCGACCCTTACCATGTCTACTCCCACATAGTACCCCAGGCTCTCGTTCCCAGGCAGCAGGTCACAGAAGATGATGGTTCCCCTCTCTGGCCCCTCTCTGGTCTGGACCAGGACCCTGGAGTTGAGCTCCAGCAGATGGAAATCTCTCTCCTCCTCCACCAGGGTGACGTGATCAACCTCTAGCTCCCCCAGCTCCTCCTCCTCCTCCTCCTCCCACAGCTCCAGCTTGTCCAGGGCCACGAACACCCCGCACTCATCCTCACAGCGGAACAGCTGTCGGCCCTGGTAGGAGCCCTCTGTGAAGCCCTGGCCTCTGCCCTCCTCCTAGGAAGAGGCATAGGTTACATACAGTATGTTAAACGTGGGATAACCTGTGAGTGCCAGTCGCATGTAGCTTACTCCGTCACGCTAACCCCTCACCCAGTAATGCCCAAGAATAACCCTGACCCTTAGCCTAACCCCATCCCTAACACTAGACTAACCATCACAGGAAAAGCCTAACACTGGGCTGAGCTGATACAAGAGGCATGAGCTCTCATTACAGTGAGGTGAGCTCAGCTACAGTAACCTGCCTACTCAGCATTCTACAGGGGAGGGAACATCATACATCTGGGATGATGACGGTTTCAGATCGATACTGCGGAGGGCATAACAGCATACTCAAAATGTTTCATTGCAGAGTAGCCGGCAGGCGCCAAACTGAATAATATTTGCTATTACACAGGGATAATGGACAGTTACAGGGTGTAGTTCCATGATCCTATACACTGCAACACTGCACTTCTTCTTGAATGCCATGTAGGGCTTTTCAGTATTGGCATCGTTCAATTTATGTGTGTATGATCAAGACAAGAAGTAAACATTGTTGACTGTAAATGTGTGGTAAGTATTCTGAATTGTGATACAAGTCTGGCATTCAATCAAGACGCTGATCTGAAATCCAAGAATGTGCTAAACCCTTTATAGTGAGCAATGGTCAGCCTTGCCTCTCGTCCAGCTCCTTCACCCACTCACCCAGCCTACAAGAGGAATAAACACAACATTGTGCTCCAATAAACAAGCCTTTGTAGCCCGCTACTTTACCTCATCTTTACAGAACGTAGGCTACGGCAAGAGAGAGAGTCCATTTACTAGCTTTAGCTGTTATGAAATCCTCAAGGAACATTTCACAAAGACCAAATTATAGGCAATATCACACACACATAACATAACTGAAGTTTCTACTCTACAGTGGGGAAAAAAAGTATTTAGTCAGCCACCAATTGTGCAAGTTCTCCCACTTAAAAAGGTGAGAGAGGCCTGTAATTTTCATCATAGGTACACGTCAACTATGACAGACAAATTGAGGAAAAAAAATCCAGAAAATCACATTGTAGGATTTTTAATTAATTTATTTGCAAATTATGGTGGAAAATAAGTATTTGGTCACCTACAAACAAGCAAAATTTCTGGCTCTCACAGACCTGTAACTTCTTCTTTAAGAGGCTCCTCTGTCATCCACTCGTTACCTGTATTAATGGCACCTGTTTGAACTTGTTATCAGCATAAAAGACACCTGTCCACAACCTCATACAGTCACACTCCAAACTCCACTATGGCCAAGACCAAAGAGCTGTCAAAGGACACCAGAAACTAAATTGTAGACCTGCACCAGGCTGGGAAGACTGAATCTGCAATAGGTAAGCAGCTTGGTTTGAAGAAATCAACTGTGGGAGCAATTATTAGGAAATGGAAGACATACAAGACCACTGATAATCTCCCTCGATCTGGGGCTCCACGCAAGATCTCACCCCGTGGGGTCAAAATTGATCACAAGAACGGTGAGCAAAAATCCAAGAACCACACGGGGGGACCTAGTGAATGACCTGCAGAGAGCTGGGACCAAAGTAACAAAGCCTACCATCAGTAACACACCACGCCGCCAGGGACTCAAATCCTGCAGTGCCAGACGTGTCCCCCTGCTTAAGCCAGTACATGTCCAGGCCCGTCTGAAGTTTGCTAGAGTGCATTTGGATGATCCAGAAGAGGATTGGGAGAATGTCATATGGTCAGATGAAACCAAAATAGAACTTTTTGGTAAAAACTCAACTCGTCGTGTTTGGAGGACAAAGAATGCTGAGTTGCATCCAAAGAACACCATATCTACTGTGAAGCATGGGGGTGGAAACATCATGCTTTGGGGCTGTTTTTTCTACAAAGGGACTAGGACGACCTGATCCGTGTAAAGGAAAGAATGAATGGGGCCATGTATCGTGAGATTTTGAGTGAAAACCTCCTTCCATCAGCAAGGGCATTGAAGATGAAACGTGGCTGGGTCTTTTCAGCATTACAATGATCCCAAACACACCGCCCGGGCAATGAAGGAGTGGCTTCGTAAGAAGCATTTCAAGGTCCTGGAGTGGCCTAGCCAGTCTCCAGATCTCAACCCCATAGAAAATCTTTGGAGGGGAGTTGAAAGTCTGTGTTGCCCAGCGACAGCCCCCAAAATTCACTGCTCTAGAGGAGATCTGCATGGAGGAATGGGCCAAAATACCAGCAACAGTGTGTGAAAACCTTGTGAAGACTTACAGAAAACGTTTGACCTGTGTCATTGCCAACAAAGGGTATATTACAAAGTATTGAGAAACTTTTGTTATTGACCAAATACTTATTTTCCACCATAATTTGCAAATAAATTCATTAAAAATCCTACAATGTGATTTTCTGGATTTTTTTTTCTCATTTTGTCTGTCATAGTTGACATGTACCTATGATGAAAATTACAGGCCTCTCTCATCTTTTTAAGTGGGAGAACTTGCAGAATTGGTGGCTGACTAAATACTTTTTTTCCCCACTGTATATACGTAACTGAGGGTCAGTTGCTTACAAAATGCATTACAAATTGCATTTTAAAAGAATAGTAAAGATGAGGTTTCTCACCAGCAGCTCCACTCCAAACCAGACCCCGGAGAGAGCCCTGTCGGGGAGGAGCGATCCTTTAAATCGGACTACCCCAGGCAAAGGTTCATCCCCCGAACGCAGCTGCACGCGCACCTTGGAGCCACAGTCGATGTCTCTGGCCCGCTCCAGCCGGGGCTTGTTGCACAGCAGGGCATAGCGCTCCTCACAGTTGGTGATGGGGAACAGCAGCTCAGCTAGCTTCTCATCCAGCTCCAGGACGTCCCTGAATTGAATGAATTGGTTGCAAATCAAACACACAACAACATGTGCATTTGAATCCCACAGGATAACACAAGAAAGTATTAAAGTAACAAAAACAACAATAAAAAAAGTATGCGGACACGCCTTCAAATTAGTGGATTCGGCAATGTTAATCACACCCGTTGCTGACAGGTGTATAAAAATGAGCACACTGCCATGCAATCTCCATAAACAAAAATTGGCAGTAGAATGGCCTTACTGAAGAGCTCAGTCACTTTCAACGTGGCACCGTCATAGGATGCCACCTTTCCAACAAGTCAGTTCGTCAAATTTCTGCCCTGCTAGAGCTGCCCCGTTCAACTGTAAGTGCTGTTATTGTGAAGTGATAACGTCTAGGAGCAACAACGGCTCAGCCGCGAAGTGGTAGGCCACACAAGCTCACAGAACAAGACCGCTGAGTGCTGAAGCGCGTAAAAATCATCAGTCCTCGTTTGCAACACTCATTACCAAGTTCCAAACTGCCTCTGGAAGCAACGTCAGCACAATAACTGTTCGTCGGGAGCTTCATTTAATGGGTTTCCATGGCCGAGCAGCCGCACACATGCCTAAGATCACCATGCGCAATGCCAAGCGTTGGCTGGAGTTATGTAAAGCTCACTGCCATTGGACTCTGGAGAAGTAGAAACGTGTTCTTTGGAGTGATGATTCACGCTTCACCTTCTGGCAGTCCGACGGACGAATCTGGGTTTGGCGGATGCCAGGAGAACATTACCTGCCCGAATGCATAGTGCCAACTGTAAAGTTTGGTGGAGGAGGAATAATAGTCTGGGGCTGTTTATCATGGTTCGGGCTAGGCACGTTAGTTCCAGTGAAGATAAATCTTAACGCTACAGCAGACAATGACATTCTAGACGATTCTGTGCTTCCAACTATGTGGCAACAGTTTGGGGAAGGCCCTTTCCTGTTTCAGCATGACAATGCCCCCGTGCACAAAGCGAGGTCCATACAGAAATGGTTTGTTGAGATCGGTGTGGAAGAACTTGACTGGCCTGCACAGAGCCCTGACCTCAACCCCATCGAACACCTTTGGGATGAATTGGAATGCAGACTGCGCGCCAGACCTAATCGCCCAACATCAGTGCCCGACCTCACTAATGCTCTTATGGCTGAATGGAAGCAAGTCCCCGCACCAATGTTCCAACATCTAGTGAAAAGCCTTCCCAGAAGAGTGGAGGCTGTTATAGAAGCATATTAAAGCCCATGATTTTGGAATTAGATTTTTGATTAGCAGGTGTCCACATACACTACATGACCAAAAGTATGTAAAATGTGAGTATTGTTATTTTTCAAACTTTGCTATATAGCAAGATAAAGTGTCACTATCCATTAATTAGATATGGACCAACCGCTCATCCAGGCTCAGCACCACGTTGGTCTGGTCCAGGACACGGAGGCTCCTCTTGCCCTTGCTGGGGGGCAGAGTGCGCCCCAGGCTGTTCCGCTCCTGGCAGGCCTGTCCCAGGCTGCCCCGGGGGATCCTCAGGGTCTTCTGGGGGGCTTCTCCACTGTACACTCCTTAGTGGAATTTTGTTGAGTTATTAAGGGTCTCAGGCTGTGTCAGAAATGGCACCCTATTCCCTATATAGTACACTGCTTTTGACCAGGGCCCATTGGGCAGAAGTAGTGCACTATATAGGGAATACAGAGCCAATTCAAACATAATCGAAGATACCCATTAGTACATCAGGACTTATCTTCCTGATTTATTCTCAAACACACAATAGACAACAACAAAATATGAAACACAAAAGGAACCCTTTTCGATACAGGCCTCGATAAATAAATAAACATGAACAAAATCTTGAATAATCCCTAGCAAAATTCAGTAATTTCTTAAAGAGCGACTGCTTTTAAAAAGCGATGAATCCCTTTGAAAATGGCCTATGTGGCATCAATATCAGAAAGTCAGAAACAGTTATTCTACTGTAAATATTGACTACAAAGTGTAAATAGGATCATTTTGCTCATAAAGTTAGTCTAAAATGGACGTCTAAAACAGAGTTTGGAACATCCGTGCGTCACAATGGGTAAATGAAGATAGGGTTTTGATTTGAGGACGTCCATTTGCCCACTAACATGGGGTGAACCGCTGCAGTGATTGCTCTCTATCCAATAGCATAGACAGTGAGACTGTTTAAATAAGACCACATGTCGCACATTTTTTTACTTGAGAAATACTGCACCAAACACCTTAGTTAGATGTAATAATATATACAAATATAACAACAAAATATATATATTTTTTTTACACCTTTATTTAACTAGGCAAGTCAGTTAAGAACAAATTCATATTTACAATGACGGCCTACACCGGCCAAACCCGGACGACGCTGGGCCAATTGTGTGCCGCCCTATGGGACTCCCAATCACGGCCGGTTGTGATACAGCCTGGAATCGAACCAGGGGGTCTGTAGTGCCGCCTCAAGCACTGAGATGCAGTGCCTTAGACCGCTGCGCCACTCGGGAGCCCATATATACAGTGGGGGAAAAAAGTATTCAGTCAGCCACCAATTGTGCAAGTTCTCCCACTTGCACAATTGGTCTGTAATTGGCCTGTAATTTTCATCATAAGTACACGTCAACTATGACAGACAAATTGAGAAAAAAAAATCCATAAATTCACATTGTAGGATTTTTAATGAATTTATTTGCAAATTATGGTGGAAAATAAGTATTTGGTCACCTACAAACAAGCAAGATTTCTGGCTCTCACAGACCTGTAACTTCTTCTTTAAGAGGCTCCTCTGTCCTCCACTCGTTACCTGTATTAATGGCACCTGTTTGAACTTGTTATCAGTATAAAAGACACCTGTCCACAACCTCAAACAGTCACACTCCAAACTCCACTATGGCCAAGACCAAAGAGCTGTCAAAGGACACCAGAAACAAAATTGTAGACCTGCACCAGGCTGGGAAGACTGAATCTGCAATAGGTAAGCAGCTTGGTTTGAAGAAATCAACTGTGGGAGCAATTATTAGGAAATGGAAGACATACAAGACCACTGATAATTTCCCTCGATCTGGGGCTCCACGCAAGATCTCACCCCGTAGGGTCAAAATGATCACAAGAACGGTGAGCAAAAATCCCAGAACCACACGGGGGGACCTAGTGAATGACCTGCAGAGAGCTGGGACCAAAGTAACAAAGCCTACCATCAGTAACACACTACGCCGCCAGGGACTCAAATCCTGCAGTGCCAGACGTGTCCCCCTGCTTAAGCCAGTACATGTCCAGGCCCGTCTGAAGTTTGCTAGAGTGCATTTGGGTGACCCAGAAGAGGATTGGGAGAATGTCATATGGTCAGATGAAACCAAAATAGAACTTTTTGGTAAAAACTCAACTCGTCGTGTTTGGAGGACAAAGAATGCTGAGTTGCATCCAAAGAACACCATACCTACTGTGAAGCATGGAGGTGGAAACATCATGCTTTGGGGCTGTTTTTCTGCAAAGGGACCAGGACGACTGATCCGTGTAAAGGAAAAAATGAATGGGGCCATGTATCGTGAGATTGAGTGAAAACCTCCTTCCATCAGCAAGGGCATTGAAGATGAAACGTGGCTGGGTCTTTCAGCATGACAATTATCCCAAACACACCGCCCGGGCAACAAAGGAGTGGCTTCGTAAGAAGCATTTCAAGGTCCTGGAGTGGCCTAGCAAGTCTCCAGATCTCAACCCCATAGAAAATCTTTGGAGGGAGTTGAAAGTCCGTGTTGCCCAGCGACAGCCCCAAAACATCACTACTCTGGAGGAGATCTGCATGGAGGAATGGGCCAAAATACCAGCAACAGTGTGTGAAAACCTTGTGAAGATTTACAGAAAACGTTTGACCTGTGTCATTGCCAACAAAGGGTATATAACAAAGTATTGAGAAACTTTTGTTATTGACCAAATACTTATTTTCCACCATAATTTGCAAATAAATTCATTAAAAATCCTACAATGTGATTTTCTGGATTTTTTTTTCTCATTTTGTCTGTCATAGTTGACGTGTACCTATGATGAAAATTACAGGCCTCTCATCTTTTTAAGTGGGAGAACTTGCACAATTGGTGGCTGACTAAATACTTTTTTCCCCCACTGTATATAATCCTTAGCCAAAACATCAAAATTAATTACAGATTTGAGTTATCTTAGATTCATTCTGCGGATTTTGAAGAAGTGAAATAGGCTTCCGTGTCTACAGTGCTCATGGGGAACAAGCATCATTAACCAAACGCGGAATCGGTCAGGAAACACACCTACAAGACTGAAATCTGTTTTTTCTAATGAGCAACAGAAAAACACACGTGCCAATCGGCATGTTCAGTGGCTCTTTAAACATAAGTATATTTACCTTGACCACCATGTAGAAGCGCCAGTCCTCCCTGAAGCCCCCACTGGGCTTTTCCTGGCTCCACAGGGCAGAGCTCATGGCTGTAGGAGCTGGGGCATAGCAGGGGGAAATACAGGGTCCGCCTGTCTAACTAACCCAATATGAAGGACCTCTCTCTTCCCTTTATGGCCGTTCCTCTATCCCCAAAGCAGTGACAGGGGCATAGCAAGGGTGAGAGATTAACTAGACCTAACACCTGAGGGGAACGTTGGCTGGTTAGAATACAGAGTAGACAGAGAGGGTGGTATGGTCGCTCACAGGCTCCTGCTGGCCTGGGTTTCCCTCATGACGGTCTCAACTGGCTGCCTGCATGCCCCAATGTACTTTGTAGGACCTGTGTATGAAAAGAAAGGCATGTTGCTATTATGACAATGTTGTTAAAGGTCACGGAATGACTCCAGGTTAATTCTATTAGACCATTTAGAATCACTGACCGTTATCATAAATCCCAGCTCAATTTCTCCCCCAAAAAATTGGCCTATGGCTAGGCTATATTAACCCAAATAAGGGTTGAGTTGTTTTTTTTAAAGATTTGCTAGAAATGTGCCTTTTCGGGAAAACAACAAAACATTTAGGCAATACAAATCTGGGATAAGCTCTGAATAAATGGCATTCAAAGATTAAAACTGGTATCTAAACAAACAGGATGTAGCCTCATTAGAATGTAGGCCTATTATCTGAGTGAAGCCTGATTGCACCATTAGCTGCAGGCTGCTACTGTACCTCATAAAACTGATGGTGAAAACCAGTTGGGCACAAACATGATTAGGCCTAACCTAGTGTACTACCGGTATCTTGCAACCAAATAGGCCTAAAAAAAAAAGGTTACTGCCTGTATTCTGATTCCTGACAAAACAATTTGACATAAGGGTAAAATCAGGAATTCAATCACTTTTGACAGCATCCCTTTTGATTTGAACGAAACCTTCCATACATATTTGCCCATCGTATAAGTGCTCAGAAAGTGACTTTTTGTACCTGAATGCCAAAACATTCAGGAGATAAAGGTGCTCAAAGTTGACTTATTTTGCATACCCCACCATACCATGAAACATCACTGGAAAAGATCAAGAGTTTGGGATTTATACAGTTTAAAAGCTTACAAACAGGGTTGTCAAACTATTTTATAATTTCTGGAAAAAGAAAGTGCCATTCTATTAAAAAACTTTTTTTCAATAAATAATAAAATAGTTTGACAACATTGTTTGTAAGCTTTTAAATTATATCCAGCTCAACCTCTTATCTTTTCCAGTGATGAAGACATGGATGTCTCATGGTATGGTGGGGTATGCAAAATGGGTCAACTTTGAGCACTTCTACCTCCTGAATGTTTTGGCATTCAGGTCCAAAAAGTCACTTTCTGAATACTCCTTCCATGGGCAAACATCCATAGAAAGTTGACAGGGATGCTGTCGAAAAACTGATTGAATTCAAATGGCTTTACCCAGAAGGCAATTTTGAAGCAGTCAGACAATATGCTCAAAACCTGTTGATACTCTCCTCTTAAGATGAGAAATGGGTGATGCCGTATAGGCCTTGGTACTACAGTCAATATTTACATAAATAGATTCTGAGCCAGCCGTTATTCAAACACACTCGGGCCTGACTCAGAATTTGAGACATTTTGGATTTCCCCTAGCTGTGTGATGATCAGATAAGGTCAGAGTGGGTTAAGGGAGCTGTGAGGGGGAATTCATAGACTAAAGCAGTCAAACGCCTTGGTTTGCATTGCAACTCCTCTCAGGCTGCGTATCAGTGCATAACATCAATTTTCCTAGTTCAAATGTTCACATAGAGGACTTGTTGTTGTTTATCATGCAAAGTTGACCATGCCCCTATTTGAGCTTGATGAGGGAGCATGGAATTAGCAAAATAATACGACAGACACTTGTTGTGATGTTATTCTAGTAGTCTACCATAAGGAAGGAGTGAAGGGAAAAGGCCTATTGCCCTTTCAAAATACACATAATTGAATGACCCTTGGTCAACAACATGTACTACTGCAGTGCTTACTGCTATCTGACACATGACAACTACTTCTGAAAGTAGCCCACTTGTCCCTTTTGCTTTGCCTTTTGACAGTGTGAATGTGTGATGCACAATGTAGCCACATACTGATGGTGCTGACATTCTGAATATAAAATGACTGGGATGCAACACTGACTATCTAAACAACACACCATCTTGCTTCCATTTTCAATCACAACATTCAAAAGCCCCAACAGATTAGATCAAACATTATTAACAGCAGAGTAATTGTATCATCATTGCAGCAGTTGTCTTGCATGTCCCATCAGTGACATCACTGAATAAAGCCAGTCAACAGCAGCGAGTGATGATGCGCGAGAGAAGAAATAATGTGTCACTGCCAGGCCTTGCTTAATCAAGGATGAGGAAGGACCCTCATTGTGAAAACACCCATGGAACGTGTAAATTAGTGTAAAACAGCACATATACTAGGACATGTTTGCTGTAGGGCTAGGTAGCCAGTATAGCAAACCATGCAACATTTGATCAGGTGCATCCATATCATAATCTGACGTATGACGAGGAAACACGCGAAACAATGTAGCTAGCATTTTGACATCGTCGTTAGCTAGCTCGTTTTCTTACCTTATTCAATCGTCAGTTCGGCGCTGGAGTGTCATGTCACATGCATATTCCAATGCTGTCCTTTAGTAACTGAGGTTTGGATACGTTTGTACAATTAACTGGCTAGCTTCTTGATAGCAAGACAGCTGAGAACTGATATGACAGCCTCGAAACTAACAAGCTAGCCAAAGTAGCTAGTATGGCTAGCTAGCTGCCCCCATGCAACAGAGGATGTTATCTACGGCATTTAATGTAGATATTTTTCTGAACGACTCTTAGACTATACTAACAAATACTGACACACAAAACGTATATTATGTGACAGACAAACGAAGTCAGGCCTTATAGCGAGAGGAATAAAGATTATTTACAGAACCAATTTACACCGAAACTTGTGTCGCCTCAAAATATGCCAATCTGCATCCATTGCAAGTGCCAATTGGCGGAGCTTCAGGTTAGTCATTAAGTCCCACCCCCCGGGGTTTTCCCACGAGTTTGGTTGACGGGTATGGAAGAATCCGCGAATGAAGGGTTCTCTCTAGTAGCAGTTTCTAAACCTGCTACTAGTCTCCCTGGCAGGCGGTCTTCACTAGTTACCATAGCCACAAAGTCTTAAAGCCCGCCTAAATCTACAACGTATCTTCTTAAAACGTCAATTTAAACCTAACCTTAACCACACTGCTAACCTTATGCCTAACCCTAATCAATCTTAAATTAATACCAAAAGGCACATTTTAGTTTTCGTTAATTTTTACCATATAGCCCATTTTGACGTTGTGGCTGTGGTAACTACTGATAACCTTGGCAGACCATATACACTAGATGACTGATAGGGGGCGCTGTGTTGAAGCCACCGTGCCTCCATCTTGGCCTGATCTTGGTACTCCCCCACATTTGACATTTTAGTCATTTAGCAGACGCTCTTATCCAGAGCGACTTACAGTTAGTGAGTGCATACATTTTCATACTGGCCCCCCATGGGAAATGAACCCACAACCGTGCCGTTGCAAGCGCCATGCGCTACCAACTGAGCTACAGGGACCGTCATACATCTAGCCCTCCCCAACAGTCAAGGCCAGAACACCAGTCGTCCCAGATAACAGAAGATGCAATACAAGGAATGAATTACTAGCATCTAACAGCATGAAAATAAAATCAACGTTTTTGTGTTAAAAGGTTTTAAAACAGAGTTTGACTGACTGACTATCAGAGGGGGGGGGGTAAGGGGGGGGGGGGGAGAAGGATTACTTTATCCTATCCCAGGTATTACTTAAAGAGGTGGGGTTTCAAGTGTCTCCGGAAGGTGGTGAGTGACTCCGCTGTCCTGGTGTCGTGAGGGAGCTTGTTCCACCATTGGGGTTCCAGAGCAGCGAACAGTTTTGACTGGGCTGAGCGGGAACTGTGCCTCCCGCAGAGGTAGGGGGCCAGCAGGCCAGAGGTGGATGAACGCAATGCCCTCGTTTGGGTGTAGGGACTGATCAGAGCCTGAAGGTACGGAGGCGTTGCCCTCACAGCTCCGTAGGCAAGCACCATGGTCTTGTAGCAGATGCGCGCTTCAACTGGAAGCCAGTGGAGTGTGCGGAGGAGCGGGGTGACGTGAGAGAACTTGGGAAGGTTGAACACCAGACGGGCTGCGGCATTCTGGATGAGTTGTAGGGGTTTAATGGCACAGGCAGGGAGCCCAACCAACAGCGAGTTGCAGTAATCCAGACGGGAGATGACAAGTGCCTGGATTAGGACCTGCGCCGCTTCCTGTGTAAGGCAGGGTCGAACTCTCCGAATGTTGTAGAGCATGAACCTACAGGATCGGGTCACCGCCTTGATGTTAGCGGAGAACGACAGGGTGTTGTCCAGGGTCACGCCAAGGCTCTTTGCACTCTGGGAGGAGGACACAACAGAGTTGTCAACCGTGATGGCGAGATCATGGAACGGGCAGTCCTTCCCCGGGAGGAAGAGCAGCTCCGTCTTGCCGAGGTTCAGCTTGAGGTGGTGATCCGTCATCCACACTGATATGTCTGCCAGACATGCAGAGATGCGATTCGCCACCTGGTTATCAGAAGTATAAAATATTTTGGAAGCTATAGAATTGCTTTTATTAATGTCTACATTAGTTTTTGCCACATTTATTCTATTACAAACACCTTAATGGGGCGGCAGGTAGCTTAGTGGTTAAGAGCGTAGTGCCAGTAACCGAAAGTTCGCTGGTTCTAATCCCCGAGCCGACTAGGTGAAAAATCTGTCGATGTGCCCTTGAGCAAGGCACTTAACCCTAATTGCTCCTGTAAGTCGCTCTGGATAAGAGCGTCTGCTAAATGACAAAAAAATTTTTTTTTTAAAAGCATACTTTCAATTATATTGTGAGCTAAACATTAAAACATATATAAAAAAACATTTTCCTTAAAGTATCACCTTAGAGATTACTAATGTTACTGTCACCACTACAACAACAAAATACTTAAATATATGTAATTTTGTCTTTGAAATGTTTAATTGAAATACTGTAGAACTGCTCTTACTGGGGAGCGCCAATATGGCCGACCGGTGGCTTCAAAGCCTCTCGATGGCCAATACAAAGCATCAGCAGTCCAGGGTTTATATACATAATTGATTGCCTCCCACATTAACAGTGCTGTTGACAGGTCTGGGATTTACTATACTGTGACTTGTACAGTGTACACAGATTAATGTCATTCAAACCAGGCAAGTGCGTTGACATGCAAATTACTTGTTATGAGTGCAGAATGATGTGCAAATATTGATACATTTTCCATATTATATTTTGGAGAAATTATATTTAATTAATAGTACACTGAATTGCTGTTTTACTTCAATTAAAGCTGCAACATGTAACTTTTGGGGATTCTCTTCACTATACTTGCTTGTTTCGTCACATAAACTGAAATTAAGCGAACTATTAGAATTTTAGCAACCAGCAAATGGCGGTTTCTGCATAGTGCATCTTTAAAATGTAATAGCCTACATTAACATTTCTCAATAGGCAAGGTGACATAATGTAAAAAGACCTTCTATCCCCACCGTAGATCACTGACACAATAGGACTAATGTAATCACTGTTAGTGATTCACTGATAAAATAAGAGTCATGTCACCGCTGAATCAACCCGTGTCATCAAACTTACTGGCACTGCCAGTCAGTTTAAAATAGGGTAGGGTACATAAGAATGCTGATGTACCAGTTCCAATACCTGACTGTTATTTGATAGATTAGCCGGAAACAATAAGCTCACACACAATGGTACTTACATAAAACAAGTGTCAGACCAGTTCCGTAGCATATAGCATGGTGTCACTTATCACAATGACTAATATGAAAATAGTGCTACCAAACAAGCTGCTTGTAGTAGCAGAGCAGGTCAGAAGTTGCTACGTATTGTGAATGGATAAAACAAGCTTGCCCACACGGTTTACATCATAGAGAACATCACATCCAACATGACCCATAATGTCTGTAAAACATATAATAACCTATAAATAACACAACTACCATTTTAGGGGAAATGCTACTAAAGAAGTTACATACATTACAAACAGACATGGCTATAAACAATAATACTCCAGTATAGTTGAGCCGCACTTTTGGCATCATCAGAATGTAAGCCGGGGTTCTCGCTGTGTCATCTCCTCCACCTCTTCTGGGCTGAGCTCATTACCTCTCAACCTAGAGAGAAAACAATGATTCACTTAACTCTTAATTCTTAGAGATTAGAGATCCAATCTTCACCCTCGATGCATCTTCACATGTATGGGGAGATATGGGGAGGCATAGGAGACTACAGCATACTGTACTGTATGTATGTATGTATAGGAAGTAACACTTCGTAAATTACATTTCTCAGCCAGTATAAAACTGTCTTAATGATCAAAGCATAATGTTAACATACCACACTGCCTTCACACTAGTGTTGCTTTCAAGAGCCAGTATTAGACACTCCACACCTGATCTTGTGATGCAGTTTTTGGTTAACCTGTGGAGGGCAATGAGAGAGCAGAGTGAAAGATGTGTTTAGCACAATCACAAATGTTTAGCACAACCACAACTTTCAAAATGTCAGTTGAGGCAAAATGGAACATGGGTAGCTGCAAAGTATTTTTCAGTATTCAGGATGTGCTATCAATATACTCACCACAGCTCCTCTAGCGTACTGTTCTTGATGAGTGGGGCAAGGGCACATGCTCCTGCACTGCCAACACCATTGTCTACCAGGCTGCCATGAAACAAATCTGACAGTAAGATGTATCCCTACTTTGACGTATTTTTTAATGATAACAGGGCTGTCTGGACATATAGTTGCCCATGAAAGTATGAATGTGTTAGTAATGTTCATGTTTCAACCTGTCATCAGTCTAACATTACCTGAGCCACACCAAGGTTTGGCTGTCCTTTAGAGCATTGGCAATGGCCTCCGCACCTTTATCACCTATTTTATTTCCCCAAAGCCTAAAAAAACGAAGAGAGGATTAAAATTGTCAACCAGATATATTACTACAGCATTGTGATAGGCATAAAAACAACTTTGGCATTCTCAGAGAGATAGGGTAGTCTGCTTCCTACCCCAAGAACTGTAGTGACCGATTGAACCTCAGTCCCTCCGCCAGTTGCCCTGCCCCTGCTGCTGTGATGTTATTGTTTCCCAGCCTGCAATGCAAAGTCAGAGAAAGTTTGACTGAATATGGTATTTAGCTATTGCTGCGTTAGGTAACATTTTACAGTATCTTATAAGTTGAGAGTTGAAAAATATCCTCACCTTAGAGAGAGAAAATTCTGCTTCATCTTCAGGAGGTGAGCGAAGTACTCTGTGCAGGCATCAGTTAGCTTGTTGTTGAAGAGCCTTTCAGAGACATTAATCAAGATCAATGAAGGTTATTCATCAGTTTGTTGTTTTTTTTTACATCTGCATATTTGACATAGAACATTTACAGCCACCATAGCCTAGCTATAGGTCACCTGACAGTGGAAGATTTGGCCATACTCACGCAATCTTCTGAAAGCGCTCACACTGGATGCCTTTTTCAATCAATTTACGGATTCCCTCATCTGATATGTTATTGTGTCTCAGGCTGAGGGAGTGAAATAAAAATAGTCTTATTATTAGGCCTAAGTTTAGTGTCCTGTGTGTTTTGTTACTGGCACAAGCTAAAATAATGCCATAGTGAGTGTCATAGTGAATAGAATGGTAAAGCTTTCCATACGTACTATAGAGAGTGGCAGACATGCAGGCAAGGCAGCAGCTGCTCCACCCCAACATCTCCTACGTAGTTGTAGTCTAGCTGAAGCCCCACAGGGTTCCTAAGGTGTTGGAGCACGTAGGCCAGTGCAGTACACTCCACAGGGCCTATGTTACAATAGGTCAGCTTCAGGTGTTCTACCTCTAGCTTAGCCATAGTGTCTCTGGCGATCCTGCTGTCCTGCATCTCATGGATGCACTTGATGAGCCACACGAAGCCTGGCATGGCGTGCATGCTTTTCTTCTCCCCCTCCACGGGCCGAGGGATGGATTTAAAGTGCTTCTGCATGCCTTTGGACAGGCACGTCAACACCTGCTTGGACTTCCTGTCCAGAGTGGGCCCAGGGCAGGAGAGGAGCAGCAGGCTACGGTGGCGATGAGACAAGAGCCCAGACACAAAGGTGGCTGTTATCTGGAGGTTGGGGGTCTCTGCTGCCGTAGCGGCCACCTTCAAGGCCCCTTTTTGCTGGGTCAAGCAGTGCCCCAGACAAGCCCTGCGTAAGCCTGGCTGTTGCTGCCTGTCCTGGGGCAGAAAGAGCTTAGGGATGGTGGAGCGGTCCGAGTTATTGTTCAGGACAATGTAGAGAGCAGCAAAGAAGCACTGCATGGTAACGTGCAGGAACTCATAGTGTTTGCAGTTAGTGGAGGAGGAGAGGTCTTTACTATGGAGGAGGAACCCCATGCAGATATCTTCCTCGGTCACCCCACACTTCTGAAGCTCTGTGCCTGTGAAGACGTAACAAGAGGCCCCCAGGCCCTCCATGGCTAGCTTCCCCAGATGCAGGGCCGTATCCTGGTGCTCTTGCACCCAGCCTATCCCCAGGGGATTCCTCTGAAAGGCCCGGCGCTGGAAGAAGTGCTGCAGGATCATGAGGTAAACATCTGTGATGGTCTGGGGACTGCAGTCTCCCTCTCCAAAGCCCAGCAGCTCCTTATAACACTTGGACACAATCCAGCAGAAAACCGGGATGTGACACAGGCCCAGTAGAGCTGTGTTGCTTTGTAGAGACTCCAGGACTGCCGTGGCCATAGTCGGGTCGCGATGATGCTTCCTCACGAAGCAGTCGATCCCACCAGGCGAGAAGCCTTTCAAGAGGACTTCCTTGCGAAGGTACCTCTTCAGGGCGGGACCCACCGCCTCCGGCCGGCTGGTCACCACCTTAGGATAAGGATGAACTTTATTGTCCCTGAGGGGAAAATTCTCTATAAACACTATGCATTACCCAGTCGACACATTCACAATACATACATTGCACATAAAAACATACCTTCCTCACCCCCTTCATGAGGGATCCCTGCAGCAGGTTGAAGAGCAGGGTGGGGATGGGGGCACACTGGGTGGGGCAGCAGTGCCTCTGCTCTGAGTCCGAGAAGCTCTGCTTGAGCTCGTCCAGGCCGTCGAAGGTGAAGAGGATGAGGTGCGGATGGTCCTGGATGAACTGGAAGATTCGGTCCTGGTCCCCGTCCGGCCAGCAGCAGTGCAGGAACAGCAGCTCTCTGAGAGACAACTCCCTCTGCTCCGAGCTCAGCCTGCGGCAGCTGAAGGGGAAGAGGAGGAAGAAGTCATGTAGAGCCTCCCCCCTGGCCCAGAGGAGGTGCAACCTCTGGAGAAGGGTGCTCTTCCCACTGCCTGCCTCCCCGGAGACTAGCACGGTGTCAGCCTCCTGGTTCAGGGTGCCCACCAGGCCCACCACATCCTCCAGCCCCAGAGCACCAGTCTGGGGCTGGGCCTCACTGCCACCCTGGGCAAGCTCCAGCTGACCCTCTGTGTAGATGTCTTCTAGAGACAGACTGCTGGTTCCTCCATATGTGCTGAGGAAATGGGACTGGGCCGACACAGTGCTGCGCAGCTTCTTCTGATAGGACAAGCACTCTGCAGCAGCACACAAATAATAAGAACATTTGAAATAAACAGGACATCATAGCAAACGATACAATATCTAACAAGTATTAGTGTAACATCTATGTGTTAGTGCTGTATGCAAATTACTTGCAAGTAGCTGTGTGACTTTTAGTGCTTTGTGATATAATACAGTACCTTTGGAAGAGCCTCTTGGTTAGATGGTGAAGGATGGTCCTCTGTTTGCTGAAAGTATTGCAGTAGGACCTTTGCTGCAAGCTCCCCCTTCGATCTGACCTGGTCCAGTAGACGTCTTGCCTACATGACAAAGAAGTCAGTTAATTCATAGTCACCCCTACTATCTGAACCTAAATAACATGTCTAATTACATAAATGTCTAAGGACAGCATGACCTGTTTGGATTCAAAGTTAACTCCAAGAGGGACAGGGAAGTTGTGTAATTCATTGTACTCTACATCATACCAGGCATGTAGAGCTAAATAAAGCTCTTATACTGCTCTCAGGGTGCGGTTGGTTACCTGTTGTGAGGGGGTGTACACAGGTAGCTGCACTTCATCGCAATCAGATGGCGTAAAGCTGCCAGTATCCAGCAGGACCTCCAGAGCTCCTTCAATACGGTCCCTTAGCTTCCTCACCAGACCAGGCCTGTCTGTCTGGAGGGTCTGGATAGCTGTACCATGGAGTTCTTTTGTATCTTCTCTTGTATCATCTAGATCCGCAGTACAACCGTTTCCAAAAGAGAGGCCAGCTCTTTGGGCCTCAGGGAGGACCTGGTTGAAAGCAAGAAAAACAATAATACAATTTAATGATCTGTATCTTTGGGACATGGCAACTGTTTGATTTGTATATCTAAACATTTTTGCCTAGTGGCTTTTTTAACAAGACAAGATATACATTTATTAAGAACACCTGCTCTTTCCATGACATAGACTGACCAGGTGAATCCAGGTGAAGCTATGATCTCTTATTGATGCCACTTGTTAAATCCACTTCAAATCAGTGTAGATGAAGGGGAGGAGGCAGGTAAAAAATAGTATTTTTAAGCCTTGAGACAATAGAGACATGGATTGGGTATGTGTGTGCCATTCAGAGGGTGAATGGGCAAGACAAAAGATTTAAGTGCCTTTGAACGGGGTATGGTAGTAGGTGCCAGGCGCACCGGTTTGAGTGTGTCAAGAACTGCAACACTGCTTTTCACGCTCAACAGTTTCCCGTGTGTATCAAGAATGGTCCACCACCCAAAGGACTGTGGGAAGCATTGGAGTCAACGTGGGCCAGCATCCCTGTGGAACGCTTTCGACACCTTGTAGAGTCCATGCCCCAACGAATTGATGCTGTTCTGAGGGCAAAAGGGGGTGCAACTCAATATTAGGAAGGTGTTCCTAATGTTTTGTACATACATCAGTAATGAGTCAGTTCAAAACATGCTCATACATCCTTTAGAACGGCATCACCTGTGAAGAGTAATCCTTCTACCCCCCCCTCCCCCACCCCCACTGGCTATCCTAAGTTGAATGCACCAATTTGTAAGTCGCTCTGGATAGATCTGTAACTGTGCCTGGGGAAAAATTTGATCCCCTGCTGATTTTGTATGTTTGCCCACTGACAGACATGATCAGTCTATAATTTTAATGGTAGGTTTATTTGAACAGTGAGAGACAGAAAAACAACAAAAAAATCCAGAAAAACGCATGTCAAAAATGTTATAAATTGATTTGCATTTTAATGAGGGAAATAAGTATTTGACCCCTCTCCAAAACATGACTTAGTACTTGGTGGCAAAACCCTTGTTGGCAATCACAGAGGTCAGACGTTTCTTGTTGTTGGCCACCAGGTTTGCACACATCTCAGGAGGGATTTTGTTCCACTCCTCTTTGCAGATCTTCTCCAAGTCATTAAGGTTTCGAGGCTGACGTTTGGCAACTCGAACCTTCAGCTCCCTCCACAGATTTTCTATGGGATTAAGGTCTGGAGACTGGCTAGGCCACTCCAGGACCTTAATGTGCTTCTTCTCGAGCCACTCCTTTGTTGCCTTGGCCGTGTGTTTTGGGTCATTGTCATGCTGGAATACCCATCTACGACCCATTTTCATTGCCCTGGCTGAGGGAAGGCGATTCTCACCCAAGATTTGACGGTACATGGCCCCGTCCATCGTCCCTTTGATGCGGTGAAGTTGTCCTGTCCCCTTAGCAGAAAAACACCCCCAAAGCATAATGTTTCCACCTCCATGTTTGACGGTGGGGATGGTGTTCTTGGGGTCATAGGCAGCATTCCTCCTCCTCCAAACACGGCGAGTTGAGTTGTTGCCAAAGAGCTCGATTTTGGTCTCATCTGACCACAACACTTTCACCCAGTTCTACACTGAATCATTGAGATGTTCATTGGCAAACTTCAGACGGCCCTGTATATGTGCTTTCTTGAGCAGGTGGACCTTGCGGGCACTGCGGGATTTCAGTCCTTCACGGCGTAGTGTGTTACCAATTGTTTTCTTGGTGACTATGGTCCCAGCTGCCTTGAGATCATTGACAAGATCCTCCCGTGTAGTTCTGGGCTGATTCCTCACCGTTATCATGATCATTGCAACTCCACAAGGTGTGATCTTGCATGGAGCCCCAGGCCGAGGGAGATTGACAGTTATTTTGTGTTTCTTCCATTTGCGAATAATCGCACCAACTGTTGTCACCTTCTCACCAAGCTGCTTGGCAATGGTCTTGTAGCCCATTCCAGCCTTGTGTAGGTCTACAATCTTGTCCCTGACATCCTTGGAGAGCTCTTTGGTCTTGGCCATGGTGGAGAGTTTGGAATATGATTGATTGATTGCTTCTGTGGACAGGTGTCTTTTATACAGGTAACAAACTGAGATTAGGAGCACTCCCTTTAAGAGTGTGCTCCTAATCTCAGCTCATTACCTGTATAAAAGACACCTGGGAGCCAGAAATCATTCTGATTGAGAGGGGGTCAAATACTTATTTCCCTCATTAAAATGCAAATCAATTTATAAAACATTTTACATGCGTTTTTCTGGATTTTTGTTGTTGTTATTCTGTCTCTCACTGTTCAAATAAACCTACCATTAAAATTATAGACTGATCATTTCTTTGTCAGTGGGCAAATGTACAAAATCAGCAGGGGATCAAATACGTTTTTCCATCACTGTATCTTACCTGTTTGAAAGCAGCCAGGAGCAGCCGACAGGCTTCATCTCCCTTGGTGTACACCAGATCTAGTAGCTCCCTGGTGTTGGCACACAAAGCCCGGCCTGGTACCCGTACATTCTGGTAGTCCTCCCAGAACAGCATGCCCCAGGACAGGAGTATGTCCAATACACTGTCCAGACCCTCAGAAGAGCCACCACAGCACAGGGCATGCAGCAGCTCCGCTCTCTGCCTCAGGACCAGCTGCCGGGCACTCATACAGTTGTAGGATCTTAATTTGAGCCAATTTGCTACAGTAGGAAAATAATCCTGCAGCAACAGGAAATGTGAATTATTATGTGGATTAATGGACATTTCTGTCGGGGTTGATACATGTTTTGTTAGGGCAAAACAAGTCTGAAAATGCACTGGCACAGATCCAAGTCTGACACCACATCATGCCACACTCACATGGTTTACTCTCATTTCCTCAGGGATGTCAAGGAATAAAAATCAATTCATCACATAAAAAGGGAAATGCATGAATACAATCCAAAGTTTATCACACATTTCAATACAAATTGACCTGGAAAAATACAACATATTTAGTATGTAAAAAAAAATCAGTATTGAACCTTTTGTGCAAAGTGAGTCTATATAAACCTGATGAAGTAAAACAAGTTTAGACAAGGCAAAGAGATAGCTAAGGGTTGTGATTGCATAATTGTCATACACTGAATTTTGCATAGAGAGCATGTGAGAAACAGGTGAATCCAAAACGTCTCGATAAGCCTCAAAAGGTAACTGTGACACCTGCATACAACTTTGAATCTGTAAAAGTAAACACGTTATGCTGAATACACCATGGATAAAATTGTAACTTACGTTTCAGCGGGAGATTTGTCTGATTTCTTCGAGATCATCATCTGTCAACTCGAGTCCTGCGAAACAGGATGGTCCACGCAAATGCTACAGGCGGAATCGGTCAACCCCTGTCGCTCTTCCTCATTCCACAAATAGCTAGATTGACAGCTGTACATTTTTGCTTTTTCATAAACCATTTAATAACGAATCTATAAACATGTTCAGTTATTATTTCAACGTGAAGCATTTGCAAGTTCTCTAAAAGTATTGGATTATTGAGAGCTATTGAATTATGAGAAACGACATGTGCCTGTAGCCTTTTATCTAAAAGGAAAGTGAAAGTGACATGTCAATAAAACGTTTAGATTTTTTTTTTATCCTGGCTCTTTATTCCAATGATTAATGTCCCTTCAAAGAGATCTCAGTTAACAGTAATACAAACAGTAAACCTCTGTTTCTGACAGAGGCATAACAATGAGGACTAGTTTATCTGGTGTTAAGTTGCGTCAATTCAAATCTGGTATTAGGAACAAAAGAGGTCAATACATGTCTTCTAAAATAGACTAGTATTTTAATTAATGCAAACACTTCAATGGTAAATATGATGTTCGTATATACGGGTCCACTGAAATACCACACAGGGCACTCAGAGAACTAAGCCATTGTTATGAGTTCTTCTTAAAATACTCTGACAGAGATAGTTCCCGCTCCCTGCTGGCCAATCAGAGTGGAGACTGAGCGTGGTTTAGACTTACTCAGCCAATCCGTTGGCGCACAGGCTGGTCCCAGCCCCTTGGCGCTCCACTGTTGCACACTGTTGCCAGGCATAAGTTGTTATCGTCATACCCGTCTCAAGTCAGCACCCATAGACACCGTTCCACTGTACTCTATGTACCTACGTCCTTGGACGGTTCACAGACAACAAAGAGGCAGTGTGTATGTGTCTGTGAGAAATATAAGTTCTTATCTCATCCTACCCACTAACGTTCCTCACATGAATCACAGCTTGTTATGTGAAACAATTAATATCAGTACAGTACAAACCTTTTATGCTTAATCATTCTTTCTAAGCTAGGTATCACATCTAGATCCCCACACTGGTCAATTTAGTATCAATGTGGCAATGATAGAGGGGGTTGCCTATAGCCTAATAGGAGTCCAATAATAGGTATGCTATTATAATAATTATAACCATTGGAGTATTTTTAGATTTAGTTGTGGTTTGGAGTTTAGTGAAGGATTTGTCCAAAATACAATGCTTTTAGGTTTATAAATATTTAGGACTAACTTATTTCTTGCGACCCATTCTGAAACTGACTTCAGCTCTTTAAATGTTGCAGTGATTTCACTTGCTTTGGTAGTGAATGCCTGGCATGATTTGTGTTCATGTTTTATTTATTTGCATTTATACAGCACTTACTAAGGAGCGTGCCCCTCCACAACAACCCAGTAGCATACTGAAAAGGTGTGCACTGCTGACCTACGGGGGTGTCAGTCACAAATATTCAAATTAAAGAAGCAAGCTTTAAATCAAACTATACACTGTAGTCCAGTCTTTTGAATGAACATAAGCACATCGTTCAATCAAACAAATAACAGATCATATGACCACGATTGAACTTATGAAAAGCCTAACAGTCTAATGAAATGTACACCTCACATGTAATGTAATTGGAATGTAAATCAAATCTAAGCTAGTCTAAATGGCCTATGTCCACTACGGCTGACGTCGGGCGATGAAACAACAGAAGCCATTAATTTTCAATGGAAGAAAAGCGATGAGAAGCAAAGTGGGCAGGGGACTGTTGGGCGATGCGAACATGATGTGGGAGCATGAATTGATATCGCAGTGCAATTGACCAATCGTAGCTTACTGTAGCTTCCAGCCCCTGCTGGATTGGCTGTTGATACCTAGCACTACCTAGTGTAATGATATGATTATACTACCACCTGTCAGAACAGGAAGTTTATGGCATGCAGTCGGCTTGCTAGCACCCACATGATGGCACTCTTGAAAAAGCTAGCGTGATTAGGCGAAGCATCTCTATAGTGAATCTTGGCACTATTGCAGAGCATTTGCTAAATATTGAGCATTCCCAAACTTAAAGTAAACTCCAACGTCCTGGCGCCCCCTGGGTGGCTGGTGAGGTCAGACGCGTGCGCCCACTGAAGCAGTTGCGAGCGCGCAGCCTTGGGTACGTACATCCTCCCCGATGGGCCTCTGCCCGGATCGGGCTCCCGCCCTAGCGCTGCTCTGACCAGTCTATCAATTCCCCACGAAACTGGGGCAGCCATCGGGGCATTGGGGAAAATGGGGTCGTCCCTCATGGCCAGCGTCGTCGGCCAGGACATGGAAAGCAATCACCCTCGTGTAGGCATGGCGCCCGGCAGAAGATCGATAGCGCAGTCATAAGGCCTGTGAGGAGGTAGGCCCTTGGCACGCCTCCTACTAAACACCTCCCCCAGATCCCAATACTCCCGGGGAACGCCTGCCAGGTCTGGGCCGGTGATGGAGTGTGGGACCTGGGGAAGAGGTGAGGACTGGTAGGTGGTCTGGGATGGTGGTTTGGGCTGAAGAGTGGTCGGTGGCGACCGGAACAGGATGAGATGCCTCGTGGACCAGTCTATCCGGGGGATGTGGGCGACCAACTAGATGTGATGACTAGCTTAGAAGGAATGCAATAATGATTAAACATAATGGATTTGTACTGTACTGATATAAATTGTTTCACATAACAAGCTGTGATTCATGTGAGGAACATTAGGGGGTAGGATGAGATAAGACTTGTATTTCTCACAGACACGAACACTGCCTCTTTGTGATCTGTGAACCGTCCAAGGACGTAGGTACAAGGAGTACAGGGGAACAGTGTCTATGGGTGCTGACTCTACAGGTTGTGATGATAACAACTTATGCCTGGCAACAGTGTGCAACAGTGGAGCGCCAAGGGGCTGGGACCAGCCTGTGCGCCAACGGATAGGCTGAGTAAGTCTAAACCACGCTCAGTCTCTACTCTGATAGGCCCAGCAGGGAGCGGGAACTATCTCTGTCAGAGTATTTGAAGAAGAACTTAGAACAATGGATCAGTTCTCTGAGTGCCCTGCGTGGTATTTCAGTGGACCCGAATATACGAACATCATATTTACCATTGAAGTGGTTTGCATTAATTAAAATACTAGTCTATTTTAGAAGACGTGTATTGACCTCTTTTGTTCCTAATACCAGATTTGAATTGATGCAACTTAACAGGGACCTGGGGAAGAGGTGAGGACTGGTAGGTGGTCTGGGATGGTGGTTTGGGCTGAAGAGTGGTCGGTGGCGACCGGAACAGGATGAGATGCCCCGTGGACCAGTCTATCCGGGGGATGTGGGCGACCAGCCAGGGGTGCATTCCAGAGAGTCTACAATGAAAAACTGGATATACTCCCATAGCCCCCCCACCCCGTCACCCGGACACGCACGGGGACAGTTCGCCGGGTGATGCAGCCCGACCCCAATGGCCAGCCGTCCAGGCCCATGACCGGAACTGGCTCGGAGAGAGAAAGTAACAGAACGCTCCACCCTTGGGCCAGCCCTGCGTCCATCAAGTTTCCCACGGCCCCAGAATCCACCAGTGCATGCGCCCGACGCGCAGCGCGGGCCCACTGAACCGTGACGGGGAGAAAAGTCTGGGAGTCTCTGCTGGAGTTGGGGTTTCGGTTCCGGCTCGCTAGCATCCCTCCCGATCCTAGCGAGCCCTCCCGTTTCCCCGGCTTCTCCAGGCATGAGTCACAGTGGTGACCTGCATGGCCGCAGTACCGGCAACGTCCCTGGGACAGACGCCTCTGCCTCTTCATCCTGGACAAGCACGCCACACCCAGCTGCATAGCCTCCTCCTGAGGCGTCTCCTCCCTGAATCGGCAGAAAGCCTCTGGGCTGATATGGCGACGCGGAGGCGAGCCTTGCGTAATGCCTCTCTTGTACACCCTCTCACAACTCCGATTGTCCACCCGCACCGAGAGGTCGACGAGGCCGTCCATTCGCTCAAGCAGCTCCCTGAAGGAGAGTTCGTCCTTCATCCCCTCCGATAGACCCTGCGCGTACAGGACGACCAGTGCGGCCTCCTCCCATCCTGCCTCTCAAGCCCGGGTCCGGAACTCTACGGAGTAGTCCGCCACCGAACGGTCACCCTGCCGATAAGCTGTGAGCCGCCTCCCGGCCTCATTACCCGACACCGCCCGAGAGGTATCGAATACCTTGCGTAGCTCCCGGGTGAACTGGTAGGAGTCTGAGCACGCCGGAGTTTGGCTCTCCCACTCCGCGGTAGCCCAGGAAAGGACCCGTCAACAGAGTGATAATGTAGGCCACCCGGCCCTGCTCCGTCAGGAAGGAGGAAGGTTGTAGGCTGAACATCAGGGAACACTGGGTGAGGAATTTCCTGCAGCCCTCTGGACGTCCATTGTACCTCTCCTGAGGTGGTAGGCGGGGTTCCCGCGATGTCGCAGACATGACTGGAGATGCAGCTTCCGCGCTGCCGGGACTTGTCGGGTGTCCACCCGGCTCTGCACAGCGATCGTCAGCTGGCGGAGATTCTCGATGATCTGCTGCAGGCTGCGGTCGTGCTGATCCAGCACGGCTCCCTGCGCTGCCAATGCGCTTTGATACTGTGCTGCCTCCGCTGTGTCCATATTGGCACAGTTTTCTGTAAGGGTTGGTGTAAGGTGTGACTCAGGTGCAGTACAGGATAGACAGTAGGCAGTAGGCAAGGATGGTGAAACAAGGATCTTTACTGGTGGTCCAAAAGCCAGGATACAAAACAACAGACCATTCATGAAAACAAATGAGGTGGACATAGGTCTCCAAAAAACAGGCTGACAGCAAACTATACAAAATACTAACTCTGACTGGAAAAACCCAATGACACAGGGAGAACACTTCTCAAGTACCTGTAACTCCGTCACGTGATCCGACACTGATATGTACTGCTTGACATCAAGGAACTAGCAGAGAAAACTGAGCAAGGGAACACAGGGAAGTGAGGGCATAATTGCACAAGTGAATCAGATAGACACAGGTGACACCAATAGGCAGATAATTAGTCCTGACTGAGAGTGAGGAGGTGCCTATGGTTGTCGGAGGATGACACCTAGTGGGTCGCTCCGGAACTGCGACCCACTCCTGTAACATATTACCACATTAAAGCCATGTCTGTTTAATTCTAACAGTGTCAATTTCATATGAACGCTGTCGCTTCCCTACCCTGTCAATCAAATGTCCCTGCCTTTAAAGGTGAACATTGATCATTCAAGAGACTGGACTACAGTTTGAAGTTTGATTTAAAGGTTGCTTGTTTCATTCGCTGCTTGTTTCTTTGATGCAATACTTTTTGTTGGATCCACCCTTCATATGACCCTCTCCCCTTACCTACTTAATATCTTGGTTTACATACAGTACCATATAACTGGTTCTCACAAACGAGCTAGGAAAGGCTTAGTAGAGTCAAAACGAACAATACCTCACAAGGCACAAACAGAATGAACTGAACTAAATAAGGAGTTGATGAGACCAGGTGAGAAACTAACACAGATTAAATCAATGAACAAAAATGAAAGACAGGGCTACGTTCAAGAACACAAAGAAACAGGGCTACATTCAAGAACACAAGGATGACTAAGAGAAAATAAATACAGAACCTTACAATGAAGCGAAGACAGAACTTTTTGCAGGGGAGGCGGAGCCGGATGTCTCTGGTAGAGAGCCACACACGCTGTCCATGGTGAAAGAGTGGCGTAGGTCGGCGGCGTCTGTCGGCAAAGCGTTTCTGGGTATTAGAAGCTTCCCGCAGATGCCGGTGAGCGGTCTCACATACCCGCTAACTATGCCGAAACCAGTCGTCGACAGCTGGGACAGTACCAGGCTCTGCCTCCCAGGGAAACATGGGGGGTTGGTAACCACGTACACACTGAAATGGAGTAAGGCAGAGGGATGAATGCATGAGTGAGTTCTGAGCGTATTCGGCCCAGGCCATATACCAAATCAAAATCAAATCAAATTTTATTTGCCACATGCGCCGAATACAACAGGTGTAGACATTACCGTGAAATGCTTAGTTACAGCCCTTAACCAACAATGTATTTATTTTTTAATAAAAAAGTAAAATAAAACAAAAAAGTGTTAGAAAAAAAGAGCAGAAGTAAAATAAAATAACAGTAGGGAGGCTATATACAGGGGGGTACCGGTGCAGAGTCAATGTGTGGGGGCACCGGCTAGTTGAGGTAATATGTACATGTGGGTAGAGGCAGAGCATTGTTGGCAGTGGTACTTCTCTATTTGGTTCAGGCATTCCGTCTGCCCGTTGGTCTGGGGATAGTACCCGGAGGAGAGGCTGAGGGCGACCCCCAGTCGGTCACAGAAGGCTCGCCACACCCGGGAGACAAACTGGGGCCCGCGGTCAGAGATGATGTCCTCCGGAATCCCATACAAACGGAACACCTGCTGGAACATACACTCAGCCAAATCCATGGCGTTAGGTAAATGAGGAAGATGAACCAGACGACACATTTTAGAAAAACAGTTTACAATGACAAGGATGGTGGTGTTACCACAGGATTCAGGAAGGTCTGTGATGAAGTCAACAGCTATGTGGGACCAGGGTCTGTGAGGGATTAGCAAAGGTTGAAGCTTACCGGAAGGGAGATGACGAGGGCTTTTGGTTTGGGCGCAGCCTGGACAGGAGAGTACGTAATCCCTTACGTCGGATGCCAGTGAGGACCACCAGAATTTACGGGCTAGAAGTTCGGTGGTTCGTGTAATGCCCGGACGTGTGACACCATTGCATCAGTTGGGGGTCTAACAGCTGCTGGTACGTAATCTTCCCAGCTGGTGTCTCAGGAGGAGCCGGGTCTGAGGTTAGGGCTTCTTGTATTGCAGAGTGAACCTCCCACTGTACCGGTCCCATAATGCAAGAGGAAGGAAGAATGGGTGTAGGGTCTGAGTTACTGGTCGGAAGGACAAACTGGCAGAAGAGAGCATCAGCTTTTACGTTTTTCTTTCCAGGGATGTAAGTAACTTGAAAATGGAAGCATGTGAAGAAGAGAGCCCAGCGGGCTTGTCTGGAGTTTAACCTATTGGCCCCTCTGATATATTCCAGATTACGATGATCTGTTAGGATGAGAAAGGGATGTTGTGCGCCCTCCTACCAGTGGCGCCACTCCTCGAGGGCCAGCTTGATGGTGAGGAGTTCTCTGTTCCCCACATCATAATTCCTCTCAGCGTCTGATAACTTCCTGGAGAAGAAGGCACAGGGATGTGATTTGGGAGGTGTTCCAACCCGCTGAGAGAGCATGGCTCCTACTCCTACTTCGGAGGCATCCACCTCCAGGGAGAAAGGAAGGGTCGGATCAGGTTGGCGAAGGATAGGAGCTGAGGTGAAGAGGCGTTTCAAGTTGTTGAAAGCAGTCAGGGCGGTATCAGTCCATTGAAGGGTCCGGGTCTTTTGGCTGGTAAGGGCAGTGAGAGGAGCGGCAGTAGAACTGAAGTCCCGAATGAACGGGCGATAGAAGTTGGAGAACCCAATGAAACGTTGGAGTTCCTTAACGGTGGTGGGTTTGGGCCAGTTACTGATGGCGGTGACTTTGTTCTCATCCATGCTGACCCCTCCAGGTGTCAGTACGAAACCGAGGAAGTTTACTGAGGTTACATGGAAGGTGCTCTTTTCAGTCTTCACATAAAGGTTATAGTCAAGGAGCCATTGAAGAACCTTTTGTACATGCTGTATGTTGTTCCTTAAGGGAGTGGGAGTAAATCAGGATGTCATCAATATAGATACTGAGAAAGCAGTTGATCATATCCTGGAAAACCTTGTTCATAAAGGATTGGAAGATGGCGGGGGCGTTAGTAAGGCCGTAGGGCATGACCAGGTATTCGTAGTGCCGTCTTCCATTCGTCGCCTTCACGTATACGGACAAGGTTATATGCACTTTGCAGGTCGAGTTTTGTATAGATGTTGGCGCGGCCCACTTATTCAATGGTCACTGGGATCAGAGGAAGAGGGAAACGGTTCTTGACCGTGACGTCATTCAGGGAACGGTAATCAATACATGGCCGGAGACCACCATCCTTTTTTCCAACGAAGAAGAAGCTGGATGCAGCCGGGAAAGAAGAAGGACGAATGAAACCGTTTGAGTCCTTCATCAATGTAGTTCTCCATTGCCTCATTTTCCAGATATATATAGGGGGTAAACACGGCCCTTAGGTGGGGAAACTCCAGGGAGTAAGTCAATAGCATAGTCCCCTGGGCGATGTGGTGGCAGAGTGGAGGCCTTGATTTTGCTATAGACATTGCTGTACTGGGCGTATTTAGATGGTATGGTAGGTGGCACTGCAGAGGCAGAGTCCTCAATGGTGGTAGCTCTGCATGGTAGGCTGAGACAACTGGTGAAGCAGGTAGAAGACCAGGACAGTAGTTCACCTTGTTGCCACGAGATGGCAGGGCTGTGACGACAAAGCCAGGGGTGTCCGAGGATGAGTGGTTGTTTGGGGGATGAGAGTTCCTTGAGTTGAATGGTTTCTGTGTGGAAGACTCCAATTTGGAGGGTGACGCTCTGTGTCAGGTGCGTAATGAAGCCGGTGCCCAATGGCTGCCCGTCCAGGGTGTTAATCTTTAAGGGAAGGGTGACAGGTGTTAGATCAATGTCATGCTCTTGTACTAGCTGGTGATTGATAAAATTACCTGCTGCTCCCGAATCTATCAAGCCCTCTACATACTTAGTAACCCCCATCGCAGTTATCAATACTGGGATGGAGAATTGCTTCTGGGAGATATTTAGAAATAAGGACACGCCTACCTGCATGGCAGCAGAGGGACACTTCTCATCTCTCCGTGGGGGGCGAACAGGGAAATGGCTGAGTAGATGATCTTTCCCTCCACAGTATAGGCAGAGCCCTTCTTGGATCCGCCTTTGACATTCGATACACTGGAGAGGAGCATGGCCCAACTGCATGGGCTCTGGAAGACTCGGATGGGATGACGGAATCATGTAAAGAGAAGGTTTCAGGTTCCTGGGTGGCAGAGTTCTTCGACAGTCGGCGATGAGGTGGTCAATGGAGATGGACATACGAATGTATTGATTTAAACCCTGAAGGTGACCTCTACAGGCCAGCTCCGCCTGAAGTTCCCTGTTGAGCCCTCTTCAGTAGACGGTAAGTAAAGCAGCCTCACTCCATCCACTCCCTGCAGCAATGGTGCGGAACTCGAGGGCATACTCAGCAGCTGAATTGTGTCCTTGTTGAAGTTCTATGAGGAGGTCTCCTATAGGAAAACCCGAAGGAGAGTGATCGAATACCACTTTGAATAGGGTGTGGAAAAGGGTCTCGGATCCGAGTTCTGTGCTGTTGGCAATTCATATGGCGGTGGCCCAATCCAGGATATGAATGAAGGAGGGCTATGGGTTACAATACCTGGCATCGGAGGAGTAGGGATAGGCTGCCGGAGAAGATGGCAGATTTCCTCCATACACTCCTCTTGCTGGGTTAGGCGCCGCTGTAGCTCCGCTGAAACCATTCCGTTATATAGGTGAGGGATTCTGTAATGAATACTCAGGGAGAAAGAGGTGTAGATTCACGTGCAGAGCACGGCAGGTGTTTATTTCGCCTTCGCAGAAGGCAGGAATCATGGTCACAGGCAGGCAATGTCATACACAGATAGGCAAACAAGCAGGAGAATCAAAAACTAGGTCTGAAGGCTATAACTGGTTCACACAAGCGAGCTAGGAAAAGGCTTAGTAGAGTCAAAACGAACAATAACTCACAAGGCACAAACAGAATGAATTGAACTAAATAAGGAGCTGATGAGACCAGGTGAGAAACTAACACAGGTAAAATCAATGAACAAAAATGAAAGACAGGGCTACGTTCAAGAACACAAAGAAACAGGGCTACGTTCAAGAACACAAGGATGACTAAGAAAATAAATACAGAACCTTACACTTTCTGTCACACATCCTAAACAATTTGCTGCCTAGAAAATGTATTGAAATGCATAACCTGGTCAAATGAAACATGAAAACAACAAGGTAATGGGATTGATGGGACAATGGTGGACATGTTATTGTTGATGATATTAGCTTTTTTTTGTGCCAATCAAAGCGCAAAATAGTTAGATGGGTAAGACCTGATTCCTGGTTTTCTGAGCCTTATCTGAAACTTTGCTCTGCTGGTACAGCTGTAAAGGAAAATACAGGACCTTCATTTAATGTCTCTTCTTGTCACGCCCTGACTCAGAGGACGCTTATATGTTGAGTCAGGGTGTGTATATTCCTTGTTGTGATTTTCTATATTGTATTTTCTATGTTTAGATCTAGTATGTCTAGATCTATGTTGGCCGGTGTGGTTCCCAATCAGAGGCAGCTGTCGCTCGTTGTCTCTGATTGGGGACCATACTTAGGCAGCTTATTGGCACTAGTGGGTTGTGGGATCTTGTTCCGTGTGAGGTATGTTGTTTGTGTACCTTGGACTTCACGTTTCGTTTGTTGTTTTGTCGTTGTTTATTCGGTTCAAATAAACATGTATGCATATCACGCTGCGCCTTGGTCTGACCCGTTTATGAACGAACGCGACACTTCTCAGATAAATAATGTGTTGGTTGATGATCATGGAGTTGAGGAAAATAAATCTAGGGCACCAGTTGACTGTAGTTTATCAGTCCTCAGTTCTTTATCAGTAGGTTGTACAGGGCAACAACAACCTGATTCTGACTCCTATCAACCTGCCTCATTAGATGAATAAGCTGAGGGTAAGACATATGCTGCATCTGAAATGGCACCCTACCCTATATAGTGTACTACTTAGGGTATCATTCTGAACACAGACATAGTCTACAACACTTTGCCAGTCAAAACCATCAGTTAGAATTTCCTGTCCTGCACTGAGGGAATGTAACAGTTAAGGGGGAGGAGTGTGTGAGCCTGCAGAGGGGTCAAATTCCTCTGACAACAAGGGGCGGGATTGGATAAAAAATAACGGGGCACAAAAAGAATTGAGGGGCGTTGGTGGTTTTGCTCAGAATTTCCGTCAAAGGAAGACTAAAGCAGACTTTTTTTAAAGATTATCGAAGATTTCAGAGATCTTAATAGCATCCAACAGTTATGGCAGGTAAAACAAATATAATTGGATTGCATGGTTAGTAAAAACAAGATAATCTGGACTCTGATCTGCATGTTTGCTTTAAAAACAAACGCAATCTCATACCAGAACATTTGCATGTGAACAGCAATCTGCGCAATATGCTGTTCCCAAAGAACATTTCAATCTTTTCAGTCAATTGGGTTGTATTGCAATAGGTTCAGCAGTCTATTGCTAGACAGCTTACTCAAATGCTCTTATCAGATGAAGAGGCCATGCCCAGCGTAGAGGGTCCCCTTGTCGCAGTCACACTTCAGAGGACTCCTCACCAAAAACAGAGGTACCTGGAGTCTGAACCGAAAGCAGACTATTTTAAAGATTATCGAAGATTTCAGAGATCTTAATAGCATCCAACAGTTATGGCAGGTAAAACTAATATTGAAATGCATGGTTAGCAAAAATAAGACAATCTGGACTCTCATCTGCATGTTTGCATTGAAATCAAATGGAAAACAAACCCAACTTTGAATAGCCTACTCTCTCATTTTCAGCAGGGATGAAGCCAAAGATCTCAATCTCAAACCAGAACATTTGCATGCATTTGAGAAATCTGTTTTTGCAAAAAGCTTCAATGTCCTGTTGTTTAATCTTGCGCAATATGCTGTTCCGAGAGAACACTTCAATCTATTCGGTCAATTGGGTTGTATTGCAGTAGGTTCAGCAGTTTAATGCTACACAGCTTACTCAAATGCTCTTATCAGATGAAGAGGCCATGCCCGGCGTAGAGGGTCCCCTTGTCGCAGTGACGTTTCAGAAGAATCCTCACCAAAAACAGAAGTACCTGGAGTCTGAACCGAAAGCATTGGGGGTAAATCATCCTGAGCAAATACATGAAGTGTAGTCTGACAGTCTGTAGCTCATTTTACTTCATCTCTCTCTTCCCCTCCTCAGGTGACTCAGATTGCCCTCAGTGTGTTCCATATCAGTTCTGTCATTGTCATTCTTACCAACAGCATGAGCATGTTGGTTGAAGAATTACCACATATCATTGGATCAGTGTTTGTGAGTGCCAACCATACAAGTTCTTCCTCTACTCCTTTGATGATTGTTAAATGACAAGCAAATTAAAGAGTTGAGTGTTCAGACTGTGAGGTTGATGTGACTCTTACTGTTGTACTCCCTACAGGTGATCATAGCTGGGAGTTTGGCCATAACTGCACAGAATCTCCATCTTCCCACTGTAAGTTATGCAATTTGTAGGCAAACAAGTTATTTGAGAAAACAAGTGATATATACTGTACCAGTGGCATCTCCTCTTCTCTTCTCTGCTCTCCTCTCCTCCCTCTTGTCTCAGCTGAAGGCCTGTCTGGGGATGCAGGTCGTTGCCTGTGTAGCATCAGTGTCCAACTTGATCTTCTCTGTGTCATACATGGGAGGACACAATTATGGCTGCTGGGAATACAATGACGTCAACCACACTGGTCACTACAAAACTTGCCTTTCAGTCACTGTGAGTATGTACAGACAGTATGTCAGTAGGTGTTGGAAATATTTCAATGTAAATGCATATGGAGGAAGGGGGATGTTCAAACTGAGATGATAATATTGGATGTTAAAGTGAGCTGAGAATGTCCTATCAAATGTTATATGCAAATATTACTTGTAAAATGTGTAATGAGGCAAATATGTCATACAATAGGGGAAAAAAACATGAACCAAAGTACACATTGCTCCAATTCTTGTCAACAGGATTCTGCTGAACATTACTTTGCTGAGTTGGTCCTGATACATACTGCTCTCATCGCTATCTCTGTCACGCTGGCTGCCTATTGCTGCAAGGTGGTCAACTGCTGCTCCCCGGGACCACGAATGGTGAGTCAGTGTAGAAATGGATCCTCTAGAATCAGAAATGGACTGGCCATAGGTCAGTTTTGGCAAACACCAGACGGATCCATTGGCCAGTGGGCCAGTCACGGATCCATTGGCCAGTGGGCCAGTCTAAATTGGGGATTTATTGCAGAATTATCATGAATTGGATTATGATGGGAATGACAAGGGAAAGGAAATGGTCCAGTGAGTTAGAAATGCCCATGCCAATTTCTGGTCCCATGCAGGACATCCTGCCTAGAACAGACATCACCTTGAAATGCAAAGTTTGGTTGGAGGCCTACCAATACTATGCCTGTGGTGTGTCTAGAATGGGC
The DNA here is from genome assembly GCF_020615455.1 of Coregonus clupeaformis. Lineage (NCBI taxonomy): Eukaryota > Metazoa > Chordata > Actinopteri > Salmoniformes > Salmonidae > Coregonus > Coregonus clupeaformis. The sequence goes on along the minus strand of NW_025534543.1, from coordinate 4,840 downwards.
TGAGTGGCCTGTTCACATCATTCAAATATTGTATTTGTCCAGATACCAAACAGAACATCTGCATTATCATCAGAAATGGAATGTTGTTATAACATGACGGTTATAACCTCTTAATTGAGTGTGTGAGTTCTCTCTTCTAGCCGGTGATCACAGTCCAAGTCCCTCCTGCTCAGCAATGAGGAGTGATACCATGTGAGGACCAACCAAGACAAGAGATCCAACCCCTTAACCAACCAGCAAAAAACATGTCTTATACTTCCGTCAACAAAAATATTTTAGGCCTATATTCCTACACATACACTGAGTGTACAACACATTAAGAACACTGTGCTTCCCACAGTTATGTCAAGATGGCTGGATGTCCTTTGGATGGTGGACCGTTCTTGATATACACGGGAAACTGTTAAGTGTGAAAAACCCAGCAGCGCTGCAGTTCTTGACACAAACCGGTGCACCTAACAACTACTACCATACCCCTGTTCAGAGGCACTTAAATATTTTGTCTTGCCCACTCACCCTCTGAATGGCACACATACACAATCCATGTCTCAATAGTCTCAAGGCTTAAAATCCTTCTTCAACCTGTCTCCTCCCCTTCATCTACACTGATTGAAATGGATTTAACAAGTGACATCAATAAGGGATCAATGCTTTCAACTGGATTCACCTAGTCAGTATATGTCATGGAACGAGCAGTTCATAATGTTTTGTGCATTCAGTGTAAGTCACGCTGATGGATTTAATTTTGTAATTAAAAACTGTTTGGCATGATGTAGCCTAATGTGAGTTACATTTTATTAGGGGTCCTAGCAGGTGCAGGAACCATATTGTTTTGTTAGTGTTCTTATTATATTTCCTGGGTCTTCCTCATTTTGGTCAATTTCTCCACAACCGATTGGTAAAAAGTTGTACAAAAATATATATAAAATAGTAACAAATGGGAGGTTGGAGAACCCCTACATTTTGATCTAGGGAGGGTTTATTAATGGCTTACAACTCACCAATAAATAGGTTTACAACCGGCCAAGCGGCTATGTGGGTTAAAGCATGGTGCTGGCAACACCAGGAGGTTGGAGTTGATTCCCACATGGACCACATACTAATATAAGTAGCTTTAGATAAAAGATAAAAGTAGCTTTAGATAAAAGCATCTACCAATGACCATATCATTATCATATGATATCACAATGTAAAGAACACAATTCAATATCATTACCATTTTTTCAATGTGCATGAAAAGTGATAAAGTAGTGGCTGGAACATTAACATAAGTTAATCTATTGTTTCTCTTCAATGACAACACATTCATAACGCGTCTCAAAGTAGGACTAATGATCTAGAGTCAGTTTTGCATTTTAGAACATAATTAATATAATATTACATGGACATGGGGGACCAGATCCTAGATCAGCTCTCCCACTCTGAGACGCTTTATGAATACGGGCCAAGAGGTTCAATGTGTATTACAATGCTGCCCCTTTGTGGCTAATGCAGCACTAAAATGCTGCTAGATATGAAGTGCCCATCTCTTCTAATCAATTTTTAGATGGTAGATTTGGAGTAATGGTAAATGGATAATGAAAGTGTTATGAGCAAAGGTTAGAGGTAAGAGGTACAGGGGCAAGGGTACAGCTACAAAGTCTTATACAAAGCCTAAAGAGCTGAATGAAATCCAAGAGCTGAATAAACAGACACAATATTATAGTGATTATATGATTGAGGACTCGATTCAATCAGATTCGGCTAGCCAACACCCACATAGCTGGTGTTTTGATGGTGTCGGAGGTGGAACCGCTTTAGACCTGTCAAATCCACAAGAGGCTCCCGGTGTGGTGACACTGATGGTTTCTTTGAACTGATGGCTTCTGCAGTGGTGGCTAGAGAATACAGATTTTAGCTAAGCCTAACCCTTTTCCCAACCTTAACCTAATTCTCCTAACGTGCTACTTCAATTTTCCTAACCTTCTATTTTAATTATTCTAACCTGCTACTTTAATTCTCCTAAAATGCTACTTTAATTCTCCAAACTGCTACTATACAGCCAGTGATTTTTGTGCTTCACACCAGAGTAAAATAGTCTCAGCACAATGATCTAAGAGCTGGGGTGTGCAAAACCTTGCATTCTGTCACAGATCCTAAATAATTTGCTGTCTAGAAAATGTATTAAAATGCATAACCTTGTCAAACGAAACATAAAAACAACAATGTAAAAGGATTGATGGGACAATGGTGGACACGCTATTGTTATATTAGCTTTTATTTGTTCCAATCAAAGAGCAAATTAGGTAAATGAGTAAGACTTGACTTCCTGGTTTTCTGAGGCTTGTCTGGAACTTTGCTCTGCCAGTGTGTCTACAGCTGTAGAGGAAATTACAGTACCTTCATTTAATGGCTCCTTTCAGAGAAACAATGTGTTGGTGGTTGATCATGGAGTTGAGGAAAATAAACCTAGGGCACCAGTTGACTGTAGTTTATCAGTCCTCAGTTCTTTATCAGTTGGTTGTACAGGGCAACAACACCCTGACTCTGACTCCTATCAACCTGCCTAATTAGATGAATAAGCTGAGGGTAAGACATATGCTGCATCTGAAATGGCACCCTACCCTATATAGTGTACTACTTAGGGTGTCATTTCAAACACAGTCATAGTCTACAACACTTTGCCAGTCAAAACCATCAGTTAGAATTTCCTGTCCTGCACTGAGGAAATCTAACAGTTAAGGGGGAGGAGTGTGTAAGACTGCAGAGGGGTCAAATTCCTCTGACGACAAGGGGGCGGGATTGGATAAAAAATAACGGGAACAAAAAGAGTTGAGGGGCGTTGGTGGTTTTGCTCAGAATTTCCGTCAAAGGAAGTCTAAAGCAGACTATTTTTAAGATTATCGAAGATTTCAGAGATCTTAATAGCATCCAATAGTTATGGCAGGTAAAACAAATATAATTTAATTGCATGGTTAGTAAAAACAAGATAATCTGGACTCTGATCTGCATGTTTGCTTTAAAAACAAACGCAATCTCATACCAGAACATTTGCATGTGATCATTTCAATATTTTCAGTAAATTGGGTTGTATTGCAGTAGGTTCAGCAGTCTATTGCTAGACAGTTTACTCAAATGCTCTTATCAGATGAAGAGGCCATGCCCGGCGTAGAGGGTCCCCTTGTCGCAGTCACATTTCAGAGGACTCCTCACCAAAAACAGAAGTACCTGGAGTCTGAACCGAAAGCATTGGGGGTAAATCATCCTGAGCACATAAAAGTGTAGTCTGGCAATCCATTTAAATGTCACTATAATGTATTATAATCTATGAAATGTTATTTAATGTTATTTAATCTGTAGCTCATTGTACTTTATCTCTCTCTCTCTTCTCCTCCTCAGGTGACTCAGATTGCCCTCAGTGTGTTCAATATCAGTTCTGTCATTGTCATTTTCAACAACAGCATGAGCATTTTTGTTGAAGACTTATCCCAAATCATTGGATCAGTGTTTGTGAGTGACCATCATACATGTGCCCCCTGTACTCACTTGATTGATGTTAAATGACAAGAAAATGAAAGAGTTGAGTGTTTAGAGGTTAACATGACTTTTACTGTTGTACTCTCTACAGGTGATCATAGCTGGGAGTTTGGCCATAGCTGCACAACATCTCCATCTTCCCACTGTAAGTTATGCAATTTGTAGGCGTACAAGTTCTTTGAGAAAACAAGTGATATATACTGTACCAGTGGCATCTCCTCTTCTCTGCTCTCCTCTCTCTGTCTCAGCTGAAGTCCTGTCTGGGGATGCAGGTAGTTGCCTGTGTAGCATCAGTGTTCAACTTGATCTTCTCTGTGTCAAACATGGCTGGACACAAATATGGTTATGGCTGCTGGAAATACGTTGAAATCAACAGCACTGATCACGACAATACTTGCTATTCATTCAAAGTGAGTATGTACAGACAGTATGTCAGTATGTGTTGGATATAATTCAATGTAAATGGATGTGGAGAAAGGGGATGTTCAAACTGGGATGCTCACATTAGATGTTAAAGTGGGCTGAGTTTAAGAATATCCTATCAAATGTTTCATGCAAATACGTCATACAATAGGAAAAAACATGAAACAAAGTACACATTGCTCCATTTCTTGTAAACAGGATTCTACTGCACATTACTTTGCTGAGTTGGTCCTGATACATACTGCTCTCATCGCTATCTCTGTCACGCTGGCTGCCTACTGCTGCAAGGTGGTCAACTGCTGCTTCCCCCCGGGACCACGAATGGTGAGTCAGTGTAGAAATGGAGCCAATAGAATCAGAAACGGACTGGCCATAGGTCAGTACTGGCAAATGCCAGACAGATCCATTGGCCAGTGGGCCAGTCTAAATGTTGGTTTTATCGTTGAATTATCATGATTTTATCATGATAGGAACGACAAGGGAAGAAAATGGTCCAGTGAGTTGTAAATGCACACGCCAATTTCTGGTCCCATGCAGTCCATCCCTGCCTAGAGCAGACATCACCTTGAAATGCAAAGTTTGATTGAAGGCCTACCAATACTATGCCTGTGGTGTGTCTAGAATGGGCTGGGTGGCCTGTTCACATCACTCAAATATTGTATTTGTCCAGATACCAAACAGAACATCTGCATTATCATCAGAAATGGAATGTTGTTATAACATGACGGTTATAACCTCTTAATTGAGTGTGTGAGTTCTCTCTTCTAGCCGGTGATCACAGTCCAAGTCCCTCCTGCTCAGCAATGAGGAGCGATACCATGTGAGGACCAACCAAGACAAGAGATCCAACCCCTTAACCAACCAGCAAAAACATTTCTTATACATCAACTAAAATATTGTA